>NC_084801.1:79309000-79611231 GCF_963169125.1 Humulus lupulus
AATGTGTTTAAGTTGTTCCAATTCCAATCCTCGCCACTTAATTGTTTGCTTAGCTTCTTTAGCATTTGCATCATACTAGAAGAATAGATAGCATAAGATAGAAATTATAATGAAAATAATATATAACACAATCAAATGACACATTTTCTCTGCAAGTGTCTGACAAGATAGAAACAAGGTGTTCCATTATAATTATACATGCAAAAAATAATTTCAATTGAATGTCCAATAAAAGAAATTCCCCTCTCATATTTTTCCTCAAACTATTCACTATCAGCAGCCCCCAAGCTGCAGCCACATGACTTGAAAGAAATTTCCACTCAAAATAGGTCACATCATAACAGAAATATTATTAGACATAAATATAAATAAAAACTATAGCTAACACAAGCTTGTACTAACTTTGGTACAAATAGAAAACATGAAAAATATTTCAATACATTTACTACTTTATTTTCCATAAACCCATACCAGCTTTTCCGTGTCCTCATGATCAAGATGTGACAAATATATCAAAGTCTCCCTCATGATCTGCAACAATAATAGCCCATAGAAATTTGGTTAAGGAAAGTTGCCATAATAAATAAGAGTTCAAGCAATTTTATACCTTAATTCCCTTTATTACATCCTCAAGAGTAATAACCTATAACAGAGACAAAAAAAATAAGTCTGGATTAATAAAAAAAATGTTTTGCAACTGTTAATGAGAACACAAAATAGTAGCACCACCAAATTGCATTATTTAACTTTTTTTTTTCTGTATTAGTAATTTATTTCCCTTTTGTAGAATAAATAAAAGAGATCATGTTGGACTTCACATTAATCAATATCTAAAACCAAAGTTAAAAATAATCACCTCAATTAAAGTAAGTCCAAATGGCTCAATGAAGGCTGGATTTATGAAAACACCCTACCAAAACAGAGATACTCAAATCAGGTTGAAAAACATACCTCATAGATAAAAGAAGTGATAGATTTCAGGGACACATGCACACATATGATATGTGCCTTTGTTTTTGCTGCTAGACGATAGATTTCAGGGACAACAGATTGCTTATGACGTTTAGGATATGCAACTTGACCATATAGATCATATTTGTCAATCAACTTAAGAATTGAAAGAAGCACAGAGCTATTTGTGCTAGGCATTTCGTCAATATTGTCACGGTTTCCCATTATTAGCGTCTGTATCAATAGGAAAACAAAAAGTGAGATTGCTAGGAAGTCATGTAAAACTATTGTATTTAAAGAAGTTATGTAACAGGAAACAAAATTTCTAAAAATTACACACGATATAGATAACAGGAAACCATTAAACCAGTAGCTTGTATGCCATTACACAAGTTCAAATTATAAGAATAAATAAAAGTGAGATCAAGAAAATGCTCAATATGGAATATAATAATATTTACTAGTTATAAATTAAAACAGATAAGCTGGTAAAACTATATAAAAAATAAGTTCAAATGGTAAATTGAACAACACGAGTTATGCTCAAAGCTTTCTCTTTTCCAATCCCTAACTGCAGTCGCCATCAAGATTAGAATACATTATTAATGTAATAGAAGTTCAAACCAACCAGAACTAACCTTTGAACAAACATCATTAGATGCCCCAGACTGCTTGAAAAGCTTTCCAAAATAAAATGGTATCAAGTCACTAATGCACACTCCCCTAATAACTATACAGTGTCAGATTGATTTTTCAATATAAGAATATCACCTAAAATGGTAATGGCTAAAGAGCTACAAGTGAAAAGCTTCATCAAACATGTTTAATAAAAATAACTCATTGAATTAGGAAGCTAACCAGTACACCCAACAAATCGTCAATGTTATGTATCCAGCATTCCTAGAAAAGGACTTAGCAAGAGACTTCCATGACCCATCCAAAGTTAGCATCCTTGCTATAGATATGCCAACCTAAATCATTTACTATAAATAAGAATTCAGGCATACAATGGAACCATGAAACACAAATTTTACTAAAAGGAGCAAGAAAATTTCTTGAGCTTGTGAAACAGAAGTACCAGAACAGAAGACAGACCCAGATATTTAAAGCTTCATCACTGATGAAAAGACCCCAAGCAGCAGCCAAAAGTAAATCCACCTACAATGAGATTAAAGTGAGATTAACCCCATATTTCAAAAGTGCAAGACTTAAGTGAGGTGCCAAGTTTCTATTGCTTCTGTGTTGTGCCCAGTCTGTGAGCAGGTGGAGGAATCGCATCAGCACCTTTTCTTTGATTGCTGGTTTTCCCAGCAAGTTTGGGCTCTGCTCAAAGGGTGGCTGGGTACTGGTATTTGGCCTCTTCAGTATGTTGGCTGGAAAGAGTGGTTAGATATGAAGCCTAAGAGTTTTCTACACAGCTTTTCTATTGATGTTTTGGCTGCTGCGGTTTATGGTGTGTGGTTTAATAGGAACTCTTGCATTTTTTCTGTCTGTTCCTATACTCCTTTGTATATAGCGAGGTTGATTAAGCAGGCTGTGAAGTATAGATTGAATGGTAGGCTGAGTCAAAAAGTCCCAAGGCAGAATTGTTCTCTAGCTGCTCTTATTAAATGTCTATAATCTGTTAGCCTTTTGAGTTGGTTTTGAACTGGTTGTATTTGTTTGTTTTGGTGCAATATATTCCTTTTTTCATCAAAAAAAAAAAAAAAACTTGACACATGATTTTTAACAACTTCAATTAGTGCCTGAACAAATCAATATATGGGAATGAGCATACATAAGATGCAAAAATAATTATATAAATATGACTCATTGAGATTCATCCATACTTATTAAGATATATAGTAGGGATTTTGATTCCAAACAAGAACAAACAGTGACTATTTAAGAAAAATGCTCAACTTGAAGCTAAGAACACACATGTATGTATATATAAATCATCCAAGTAATCCCCAACAACCCATAAATCATTTACTTGTATTAAAGCTGTTTGTTGAAGTAAGAACTAAATAAATTGATAAGATAAGTATATTTGTTCAAGTAAAACTGAAATAACCCCAAAAAAATCAAACACCAACTCTAATGAATGAAAGCCAAGGAAGAAAGAGCTTACCCCACAGCTCAACAACATTTTCCAATTTCTAAAAACAAAATCTGAAATAGAATTGAATAGAGAGAAGTTAGGGCAAGAGATTGAAATAAAATAGAAAGATTTAGATTTTACCCAAAATTGCAGAAAAGAATGATGAGAGACTTGGATTTCTAAGAGAAAAATCTAAAATGACAGAGAGTAATCTATATTCATAATTCTACTTTGGTTAGGAGTGCCCAGCAAGAGTAATAATTGCACACTTAATTGCTACATTTTACCTAAAGAGATGAAATGATAAAAGAAAAATTATGCCAGGCATAAAGAGTATAAGCAAGGGAAAATGATTTCACAGCACAATAAGATTAAAACAAGAGGAATTATGTATATGTATAAGACAATGTACAGACATGGGTTTCACAAGTCTATTTATTAAAAGTAGGGATAAGTATATTGTTGGTTCAATAACAAACATAGAAAGCTAGGTCAAGGTTTTATGTACAGAGAAGATTCACTTCATCATGGTGAGCTCTATTAATAAATCAAGTTCAAACAAACACTCAATTGAAATTTGTAATGTGTCTTGACAAAAATTGATTGGCTCGGACAATATTCAATATTCAAATTTATTACTTACATAAACTATATTCAATTGTATAAAATTCTCGGTCATGATGACATATATATTTATTTTATTCATCATTTATAATTTGTATGTTCATCCCAAATCATAAATCTACCATGTTCATTACCAATCCTACAGTGGACTATGGTATTATTAGCCCTTTTCTTTGTTTTTTCTGTTCTGCATCACAAAGAAATCTATGGCTCATGGCATAGAAGTTTACCTGCTCAGTAATCTAAAAGAAAGAAATGCTACTATATATATGTATATGTGTTGTATGCACACATGTTTTGTTATTTCTCTAGCTTTGAATATAATATAAAAAAAATGAAATTAGATTATAAATCACCCTAGAAGTTCACCCTATATTTATATATTGATTATATGAAATTTGTATAAAAAAAACTCACCTCACAAAGATGTTCTTGCTTCCAGCAGGGGAGAATCATTATGTGCGGCAGAGATAGACTAGACAACCTGAAAAATGACCTCCGTTGTGTCCTCCGGAAGCTCTCACCGACGTCGTGTGCTCCAGAGACTCGCGTGAGGCAGAGAATGACGAGACGAAACTAGAAATTAGTGAGTGAGTGGTTGTGTAGACGAGAGTGAGTGGAGGAGAATAACGTGATTGTGTAGACGAAAAGAGAAAGAGAAAAAAAGAGAAGCTGAGAAGCAAGAAAGAGAAGCAAAGAAAGAGAAGCTGAGAAGCAAAGAAAGAGACTAGGAAACCAGAAAGAAAGAGAAGCAAAGAGAAGCAACGAGAGGCAAAGAGACGAAAGAAAGAAAGAAAGAGAGGCAAAGAGACGAAAGCAGAAATTAGGGATTCAATGAGGCTTAAGGGTTCGGAGGCTGAGACTAGTTTACTGTGTGCTTCCGTGTCTCTTATTTTCATTTGGCGCCTAGTTATATATTTCATATGGCGCCAAATGAAATTTCACATATGGGGCCGTGTGTTTTTTTAATTGCTTATTAATAGAACTTTTAAATAAGTGTTATTTTTTAATGTAATATATACTAAAAATTGTTGTAGTGGTTCCAGCAGTTTCTCAAACCATCTGAGTTAAATAATACCCCTGCCAAATAACCAAACTGCCCCTTAAGCTTAACCTCTACCCTTAAGTGACCCAAGGGCACTTTTGTCATTTGTTGTTTCCCTCTTATCCCTTGAGTATTCCTATAAATTTCGTTTAATCCCAACATGTCTCAATCATTACTAAATAACCACCTGTTACTCAATAATTCCCGAACACATATAAGATTCCTAAAATACCCCTAGACTCCTCCAGAGCCGGGTATTTGACCACGTTGTGACTTTCTAGCTAAACTGCTCCCTAGGACTATCTCGGATCGTGCATCTCAAATATATCACCACTCGCATGTGGTGACAATCACAATATACACAAGTATTGCTTTTATGCCCTCACCTGGCTAAAATTACAAACATGCCCCTAATGACCAAATGGGGCCGACATGCATATTTAACTCACCTAAACATGCATTTATAATCAAATACTCACCAAAGTCACATATTCACATAATAAATCACTCATTGCCCTCCAGGCACGCTAATCAAGGCCCTAAGCCTTATTAGAACATTTGAGACTCTACATGTACTCTCTAATTAACCTTTTTTGTTTATCCATAACGATTGCATTTATCACCTCTACTCCATTAAACTCCTCTAAAAATAGTTTTTGAATTCTATTTGTAAAGCTATAACCCCTCTTTTTCATATTTCATTGGCTAAAATAAGAGACAAAACCTTCTAAAGAACTACCTTAATTTTATATCAAAACGTTACTTGTTCCACATGTGGTAGTGTTCAAGTTGGATCAAGCACAATTTCTTAAGCTAGTTTAGATTTTGACCAAGAACCATTCTTGCAGATACTTGTAGCTATAACCTTATGATCCAACCATGATACTTGAGGATACTTGACATTGCCCACTTAACCATTACTTTATTACTACATTAAAAAATATATATATAAGCCGTTAGTGGAATTTTTGCTTTTCTTAACTAAAGTTTTAGTGTAAGCTCATTTAGTCAAATTGTTATTTTTTGTAATTTTTAGTTATTTCTGTCAATGAATTTTTAGAAATAAATTATACTAAATTATTTATGGACAATATATAGTGTAGCTCTTCATTCAATCAGAGTAAGTCACTGATCAAATGATGATGTTTGAGATTTTGCATATTAGATCCACGCTAATGGCTCCTTAAACCATTTTCCTTACTTTTATTAATTTGTACAAGATATTAATTTTTATATATAAATATATATATATATATATTGAGTACTATTAGGTAGTAATTTATCATGATATTATTCTTGCTGAAACTAATTAAACTATGTGTAACGACCCAAATTCGCTAATAAGGCTTAAGGGCCTTGATTAGTGTGCCAGGAGGGCAGGTTGGGATTTATGTGTGATTTTATGAATTAAATGCATGATTATGATTTAAACCATGTTATTTGGCTATTTGTTTAACTGAGATGCATGGCTATGTTTACTAGTATGCATGTAGGCTCGGATCGTGTTAGAAGGGCATAATTGTAATTTTGGCCATGTTGGGCATAACTGTATTGATATGTGATAACTGTATTCTGTGAATTGTACCACGTGGGTGTGGTTGTATTATTGTGATGCACGTGCCGAGACGGTTCTAGAGAGCTAGTTAACTCAAGAGTCACAACGGGATTTCTATACCCGGCTCGGGAGGAGCCTAGGGGTACCTCGGGAATTTTATGGTTGAGTTGAGATTTAGCGGGTAATGGTTATTGGAGATTTAGTAACCTGGGTAACCATTAGTTACTGCTGAGAGTAACAAGTTTTAGAAAGAAAATGGTAGAAATGAAATAGAAATGAAAAGACTTAAGTACCCTTGAGGTTTAGGTGGGAAAGGATAGGCAAGGAGGGGCAAAATGGTCATTTGGTTGGGAATTAGATAAATGGCAGCTGGTTTTATGGGGTACACGATTTGGGGCTTAACCATTTTGGTCTTGATAGTGTTTGAAGAGAAGAGAAAAGAGAGGGAAAAGCTAGGGCATGAGGAAGAAGAAGAAGAAGAAGAGAAGGAGAAGTTGGAGACCTAGGAGATGAAGGAAGCTTAGGGATGGATTCTCCATATGAGGTAAGGAATTTTATACACATTTAAGGCTTGATTATGTTATGGGTTAAGAATTTGAGCATGGGTTAAGTTTGATGTTTGAGTTTTTATTTTTTCTGAAATTGAAATCAAGGATGTGGATTTTGGGGATTTGATTGGGTGTTTAGATGTTTTGGTGATGTTTATGGGTTGTTGGATGGTTTATTTGGAGTCTTGAGTTGGTTTTGGGGCTTGGGTGTGAGTTTGGGTTGATTTGGTAAGGTTTAGCTCGGAGAAAACGCAGGAGGAAAACCCAGAATTCTGGGTCTGTGAAGGCGTGCCGCGACACAGGTTTTTCGTGCCGCGGCAAGGGAGCCTCTGACTGATGGGTGCCGCGGCACAAGGATGTGGTGTCGCGGCACAAGGCTAATTTCAGGGCATCATTTTTAGGCAATTTTAGGCCTTTGCTCCGGGGGTTCGGGGGATGCCTCCGGGGTGTTGTTCTAAGGTTTTAGGGGTCCCGAGAGTGCGGGATTGGTCCCGGAAAGTGGTTTTGGGTTGATTAGTAATGAGGGATGTTTCTTGTGTGTTGTGACTAGGTTCTTTGAGAGGCTCGTGCTAGAGGACCGTGCTCGCGGCTTTAGTGCATCAGGAGGCTCGGAATGCAGGTAAGAAAACTATAACACCCGAGGTTAGGGCATGGCCCCAGATTGTATTATGTGCAAATGTTTAAACTTAAATGAATCATGATGTGTGTGAATGATTAATTCGAATGTACTATATGTGTGATTATGATGAAATGAGCGGCCGTGGGCCGAGTACGGCGTAGGCCGGGGCGGCCGTGGGCCGAGTACGGCGTAAGCCAGGGCGGCCGTGGGCCGAAAGTAACACCTAGCACATGGGATGCTATATTCAGGGTGGGACCCAAGGGATACATGAGTTATCCTCGCGGTGAGAACCGATACCCCAGGCTTCGGTAAGGCTCTGGGGCGGCTTGGCCGTGTTTGCTTAGTCTAATGATTGACTTGTTTATTGTGGATTATCTGTTATGATAAACTGTATACATTGCATATGTTATGTCCTGCATGAGTTTTCTTGCTGGGCTTCGGCTCACGGGTGCTCTGTGTTGCAGGTAAGGGCAATGACTGAGTCAACCAACCATGAGTACGGAGAGCGTGAAGCGACGTGTACATGTTTGGCCTGCCCGACTGCTTTGGTTGGGGGTTTATTCGAAAATGGCTGTAATAATCTATAATTTTATAATTTCTCAAACTGTAACCTTATTTCAAGATGTAATTAGTTTTCAAACCTTATTTTGGGATCCCAACTGTTTAATAATAGAAGTTTTGATGAAACGATGCATTTTCAAAGATTACAGCCTTAACTTTTAATTAGTCACACTTTTGTTTCAAAAACCTCAGTTAGCGAGTTCATTGCACACTGTTTTGTCTTAAAAACTCACTTAGTAACGGCTCTAAGGAAGTAAGGTGCTACAACTTGGTATCAGAGCGAGCCAAGGTTTATTGGTTCTGGAGATCGACCGAACATGTACGCTCGCTGTCAGTGACAAGCTCGACTCAGGGTTGGTTGGTATGAATGATTGACATGTTTGAATATATGTTTGAATGCCCTGTTTGCCTGCTTATTTATATGGAGCATGAGGAATGAGATGACATATGCATGAGATACTGATAGGGCCTGGCCCTTGACTGTTGCATGTTGAGATCAATGTGTGCTGAATAACATTATTATGCATGTGGATGAAAATTGGCATAATGGTTCGCATATTGAGCGTATGTGGTTAGTTTTCTGAATTAAATTCATATGTTATTTCTGTTTACTGGCTTGTATGAAGCATGATGAGTGTGGATACACTTAGTGGTGATAGAGATTTGGTAAGCTATATGTATATCATGGTGGACTTGACCTAGTATATGCTTGGGTGTGCATTATACCTGTGGATATTTGGACCTAGTGGTGGTTTGGTTCAGAGTAGGAACCCCAGAGTTCAGGTGTTGGCTCAGTTTTGACAGGTGGAATTGTGTTGTTGGTTCCTAGAAGGGTTTGGGGACCTGATATTGTGTTGAAAGGGGGGTTTTTAGATATAAGTTGGAGTTGAAATCTCCAGTTACCCCTGATTGTAGCAGCAGAGGGTCACTAGTGTGTGGGTAGCTGTGGAGTTGTTAGTTGAGACGGGATAGAAGAGCAGCGGATTTCTCTGGGGAAATAGCTGATTTCGATGTTTTAACAGTAAGGTGGCCAGTGTTGGTCTACTGTGAGGTATGGACAGATAAGGGTATTACATGAAAGGCTTAAAGGGTGTTAACCTCGGGTTTTGAGGAGAGTTCGAGTTGACAAGGAATTTATCAATAGATGAGCAGAGTTAATTCCACCCTTGGTTAAGAGGATGAGAGATCCTGATTAGAGGGCTGTGTTAAATATTGAGGCAGGGAGATGCCTGGATTTGGTACTCGGGCGGAGGTACTGGCTTAATGGGTTGGAAAGAACCTAGTTGATGAATGGTTAGAAGAATTTTAAAGACATGATTAGAACCGTGGAGACGGGCAAATGTGTGAGTCTGGTTTGGACTGTTAGGGGTAACAACAGCGTAGATCAATGGGTTTGGTGATTTGGATAGTTCATTTCGGAAATTTATACAGATGGATGTATCTGGGATTGGTGGCGACCCATTTAAGGGCATGAGATCTGAAATAGCCTAAGGCATTTGGGCTGCTTTGAGGAAAGAGTTTTTGTCTGCATGTGGATGGCGGAGAGGGCCATATTGTTTGAGGAACTGATGGTTGATGTATAGAGCATGAGTGCTAGAGCCGCAAGGGCGGTGCTTCCTTTGATGGAATTAGTGAAGATAGATTCGTGATAATCAAGTTGAAAGAACCCCGGATAATGTTGTGGCTTTTGGATTGCCAAGAAAAAGGGGAAAAGTCTGACTGATAAGACGGTACTTTTGTTGATAGAACGCAGCGAGGTCGGATTCTCGATTGTTGAGATAGAAGGACCCCAGACAGTGCTTGGGCACATAATTTGAGATTTGAAAGAAGCCTGATTGGAAAGGTAGATATCGAGATGGCGACAGGAACCAGGAGGTTAATTGGTATGCATATGAGGAAGAGGATGCCACCTGAGAGGAGGTCAGGTGAGGGCATGACTTCTACGTAGAAGGACTCGAGATGTTGGGATGGATTTCCCATGGTGAGGGAACGGAGAACCAGAGTACAGCGATACATTCAAAGTTCAAGGCCGAGTCCTCAAGGGTGAGTATGTATCTGACGAGCTTATGCTTTGGTCATGTAGCGAACTGGAAGGATTCGGTGTTGCGAATGCTCCGAGAGGGTGATGGACATAGAGAGGGTGCCTCTATGGTGCCATTCGAGAGGCTGAGGACAATGATACTTATTGAGAAGGAATTAGAAACTCTGGCAGATGGATTGTTGAGGATGTCATCTGGAGTACGTAAAGGAGACGGAGCTGATCAGTGGGAAAATTATGTGGGTATGCAAAGGAAGATTTAGGGAATACTTCAAGGTCAGACTACGGATAGGATTGGTATAGGGAGTGTTGTAAAAGACGGTTTTGGACGACAGAAAGTCTATCGAAGCAATTGAAGGAATCTGAGCCTGGTGTAGCCAGTGTGTTATACTGCGGGGATTGTTGGCATCGTCGGGTTTGAACGAAAAGTACAATGTTGGGTACCAGTGGGGACGATGTCTCCAAGAGTTGATCTACGACCTGGTTATTCCCAGTTGGAAACCAAGGATAGAGACATTTCGGAAAATTTTCTATTCTGCACCGGGTTGGGAGTGAGGAGTTGGTAACAAAGATTCTAGAATGGTTCAAGCTACAGCAGCACAGGTAAGTTCTTTAGGCTGAGAATGCGTGAACGGTATGGGTAAGTCCCTTCAAGCTCACGAGCAGTACATATGGATTACTCCCAGACGGAAATGGTGAGCAATGATTATGCGAAAGACGTTTGTACCCAGAAGGCAGAGTCTCAGGTAAGGTTCTACGGATTGTTGGTTTGAGCGTCGTCAGGAGTACTCAGATTAGAGCTGCAAGGAGGAAGGACAGGTAAGAGAAGAATTGATCTGAAGCCGCAAAGAAGCTAATGAAGAACGTTCGAAGAATTGAAGGCATAACAAGACTGGTAAGCGCGTCATCTACTGCACGAGCATCTCTGGGAGACAACTACATCAGAGACGAGGGGAACAGTAAACTCGAGGTTAGACGGACTGAGTGGTATCAAATCAGAAAGAAATTCAGAAGACAAGGTGTGATTGTTTAGTATCTGCTAATGCGGGAGTATGCGTGTGATTTGGTTAAGTAAAGAGTGATTTCATAAAGGACCTGATCCATGGTAGGGTTATGGAAATGTGGGAGTGCATTACGGATTGTGCACGCCCAGGTGCAGTTGGCGCGAGTGTGGATCGAACCTTGCGGGAGGCGACAGAATGGATCATGGTTGATACACTTGGAACGTTAAGTCGACTGTTGTGTATGGCATAAGGTACTTGAGTTTTGGGGTATTAGTAAGAAGGTTAACGTTGAGGCCCAGTTGTGGTGAAAAGTAGCAGACTGATGATCAGTGTTTGAGTTCTCGATTGGACGAGGGGAAATTTAATTGGAGGCGGAACTCCTAGCGGTAAGGCGCGTGTCAGTCGGGGAATAGCGCCATAGATGGTATTGGGGTGGTCAAAGCAACGACTGAGATCGGCATGATGTTAATAGGTGAGGGTTAGCTGGTGAGCGTCACTGAGCTATGGAATCCGAAGTGTTGACTTGAGTTGAAACAGGGAAGGACCCTGTCATGGTGGTACAGTAGGATACCAGGATCGAGTGAAGGATCCAGGTAGGATATGGTTTTGAATGAGGATTCTGAATGGACATCATTCTACCTCCTAGGGTACGTTGTACCGGGAGGGTTGAGCGGGTGACAGAGTTTAGGTGATGTGGTAGTGTATCATGGGAATAGACCACATTAGACCTTAAGTAAGGTATTTGGACATGAAAATTTTAACTCAGTTGTTTGAGTTAATGTTGGTTGGGTTGAGTGAACTGGCTTCAGGACGGAGCGTCGATGATATCAAATTGAGACCCCTTTAGTAGTTTAAATTTTGGAATGGACTTAGAGAACGAAAAGAACAGAGTGGGAACCTAGAATTATCAATTGATTGCAAGTGGAATAGCAGCCTGAAAGTTATCAGACATCTTAAAGAATTGAGCGCTAAGTAGGCGGATACTGGAGGTATTAAGGGAAGCGTAATCCCTGATGAGTTAGTCGTGGTAGCAGTTGCTGGTGTCTGGTTAATGAAACACGACATAGGACATGGTAAGAGGTAAAGGTTAGTGAATACTACGTTTTGGCATTGGTTCAGAGTGAAAGCCAGACAAGTGGTTGGAATTGTTAAGGCAAGAGTGTCTGCCTATTTGAAAGGATAAAGAGCTTGTGAATGGTTAAATTATGAGGAAATAAAGCTCCGGAAGGAAAGAGTTCCATCTCTGCGTAATAACAGACGAGGATCTGTGAGGCGTTCAAAGAAAGAAGGGAGAGTTCTGACCCTTGATTCAACATAAAATTTCGAAGTTGTACTAGGTGTTAGGCCAGCGGGGCCTACAAGCTGATCCCACCTAGTAGAGGTGATGATGTTTGAGTATCTATGGAATTAGGAATAAGACAATGAATTGGTCATTGTAATCTAGGCAGACCCTGGGCTTCGGCAGGGTTGCGGTGTTAAAGAGGGGCTATCGAGAGTATGGCTATTAGACGAGATCTTGCGAGCCAAGATTGTTACTCCTGTAAGAGTGTTGTTGAAAAGTAAAGTAAAGGCGGTGGACCTTGGAAGTTATGGTCAGAACTGCAGGTTTATTGACTGATGTGTTTGGATAAATTTCGAGGACGAAATTTTTATGAGGAAGGGATAGTTGTAACGACCCAAATTCGCTAATATGGCTTAAGGGCCTTGATTAGTGTGCCAGGAGGGCAGGTTGGGATTTATGTGTGATTTTATGAATTAAATGCATGATTATGATTTAAAGCATGTTATTTGGCTATTTGTTTAACTGAGATGCATGGCTATGTTTACTAGTATGCATGTAGGCCCGGATCGTGTTAGAAGGGCATAATTGTAATTTTGGCCATGTTGGGCATAACTGTATTGATATGTGATAACTGTATTCTGTGAATTGTACCACGTGGGTGTGGTTGTATTATTGTGATGCACGTGCCGAGACGGTTCTAGAGAGCTAGTTAACTCAAGAGTCACAACGGGATTTCTATACCCGGCTCGGGAGGAGCCTAGGGGTACCTCGGGAATTTTATGGTTGAGTTGAGATTTAGCGGGTAATGGTTATTGGAGATTTAGTAACCTGGGTAACCATTAGTTACTGCTGAGAGTAACAAGTTTTAGAAAGAAAATGGTAGAAATGAAATAGAAATGAAAAGACTTAAGTACCCTTGAGGTTTAGGTGGGAAAGGATAGGCAAGGAGGGGCAAAATGGTCATTTGGTTGGGAATTAGATAAATGGCAGCTGGTTTTATGGGGTACACGATTTGGGGCTTAACCATTTTGGTCTTGATAGTGTTTGAAGAGAAGAGAAAAGAGAGGGAAAAGCTAGGGCATGAGGAAGAAGAAGAAGAAGAAGAGAAGGAGAAGTTGGAGACCTAGGAGATGAAGGAAGCTTAGGGATGGATTCTCCATATGAGGTAAGGAATTTTATACACATTTAAGGCTTGATTATGTTATGGGTTAAGAATTTGAGCATGGGTTAAGTTTGATGTTTGAGTTTTTATTTTTTCTGAAATTGAAATCAAGGATGTGGATTTTGGGGATTTGATTGGGTGTTTAGATGTTTTGGTGATGTTTATGGGTTGTTGGATGGTTTATTTGGAGTCTTGAGTTGGTTTTGGGGCTTGGGTGTGAGTTTGGGTTGATTTGGTAAGGTTTAGCTCGGAGAAAACGCAGGAGGAAAACCCAGAATTCTGGGTCTGTGAAGGCGTGCCGCGACACAGGTTTTTCGTGCCGCGGCAAGGGAGCCTCTGACTGATGGGTGCCGCGGCACAAGGATGTGGTGCCGCGGCACAAGGCTAATTTCAGGGCATCATTTTTAGGCAATTTTAGGCCTTTGCTCCGGGGGTTCGGGGGATGCCTCCGGGGTGTTGTTCTAAGGTTTTAGGGGTCCCGAGAGTGCGGGATTGGTCCCGGAAAGTGGTTTTGGGTTGATTAGTAATGAGGGATGTTTCTTGTGTGTTGTGACTAGGTTCTTTGAGAGGCTCGTGCTAGAGGACCGTGCTCGCGGCTTTAGTGCATCAGGAGGCTCGGAATGCAGGTAAGAAAACTATAACACCCGAGGTTAGGGCATGGCCCCAGATTGTATTATGTGCAAATGTTTAAACTTAAATGAATCATGATGTGTGTGAATGATTAATTCGAATGTACTATATGTGTGATTATGATGAAAGTAACACCTAGCACATGGGATGCTATATTCAGGGTGGGACCCAAGGGATACATGAGTTATCCTCGCGGTGAGAACCGATACCCCAGGCTTCGGTAAGGCTCTGGGGCGGCTTGGCTGTGTTTGCTTAGTCTAATGATTGACTTGTTTATTGTGGATTATCTGTTATGATAAACTGTATACATTGCATATGTTATGTCCTGCATGAGTTTTCTTGCTGGGCTTCGGCTCACGGGTGCTCTGTGTTGCAGGTAAGGGCAATGACTGAGTCAACCAACCATGAGTACGGAGAGCGTGAAGCGACGTGTACATGTTTGGCCTGCCCGACTGCTTTGGTTGGGGGTTTATTCGAAAATGGCTGTAATAATCTATAATTTTATAATTTCTCAAACTGTAACCTTATTTCAAGATGTAATTAGTTTTCAAACCTTATTTTGGGATCCCAACTGTTTAATAATAGAAGTTTTGATGAAACGATGCATTTTCAAAGATTACAGCCTTAACTTTTAATTAGTCACACTTTTGTTTCAAAAACCTCGGTTAGCGAGTTCATTGCACACTGTTTTGTCTTAAAAACTCACTTAGTAACGGCTCTAAGGAAGTAGGGCGCTACACTATGTATATAAGATAATAGAGTGCTACATGCATACAATATACATGTTATTAAGTATTTTTTCTTGACTGATGTTCTTTTTTATTGCTTATTGTTATCAATTATTTATATTTTTGTTTATCAATATAGATCTCCTTGTTAATGTATACATCTTTGAATTTTTGAAGATTGTACTAGCTAGCTAGAATCACTAATACTACTACTTAATTTATTGGGGAATAAATTATGTTAAGATTTCATCTCTTATGGTAATTTATTTCACATTTCATGCTTAGTTGGTCATTATGAAATATGAACCTCAAATACAAATTATCGATTAAGCAAGTACCATATTTTATTCCTCAAAGAACTTACAATGTGACAAATCTAATACTTACTAGAAAACTCAAAACCAGTTCTTTATTATTGTTTTAGTGCTTATTTAACTCGATCATGTATGGCCTAAACTCATCGGTGCGGCGAGCCATTCATGAAAGACTGGATCTGTAAGTCACTAATCTTATTTTTTTAGTATGTTCGTAACTGTCACGTGATCCTAATATCCTAATCGTTCAGTCTTGTCACATTTCTTTATGCAAAGTCAAAATTTATACATTTATGTGGAGTTTTCATTCTAGCATAATATGGACTTCTTAGTGTTTTCTGGAATTTGCTTCTTCAATTAATTCACACTTATATTCTTTAGTTAAAGTAGAAGTTCATTTACATTTATTATTCTATTTTACTTTTCAACCAAGTATGCTTAATTGGGTGTCGACTATTGTCTTCATTATACATCAACAAAACAGGTAACAATGTCTGTTATTTAGTTGACCTTACTGTAGCTTTCACTTGTTTTGATGATCAGCTTGGAAGTTAAGATGATTGGAAAAGCACATAAGATGGGTCTCTTGACAACCACATACGCATTCAACCAAGATGAAGCAGTGGAAATGGAAAAAGCTAGGGCTGATATCATAGTAGCCCATATGGGACTCACTACATCTGGCTTTATCACCATGAAAATAGCAGTCTCATTGGAAGAAAGTGTAGTTCATGTACAGAAAATTACAGATGCTGACCACATAATCAATCCTTGTGCCATTGTCCTCTGCCATGGAGGTAAGTAACATCCCATTGGAAGAAAGTGTCGTTCGCGTACAAGTATTTATTTTATTTCTTAATATTTTTTTGTTAAATTATATTTGATCTGATTGTGTTGGATATGTTCATAACTGATTTTGAGCTTAGACTAATAATGAATACCATCTTTAGTGTATTTTGCTTCTGCTTTAGTGGATTTAGTGTGATTATATATTATTTCAATAAATTAATTTTTGTGTTTATCTTAGTGAGCATTGGAGGCTTGTAATATTTGATTATGATCATCAATTATGCTATTATTTGGATTCTCTTGGTAATTTCCCACCAGACGAAATTAAATCCCTCATTTCTCGGTAATAATTCAACCTATTTGCTTTTTACTCTTGAATTCATTTAAAACTCAACTATATCTAAATGTTTATGTATTTATGTTGCATAGTGTCTTTCAACGTTTGCGCACAAATAATGGGAAAACAAAGGAAGTTGTGTGGAGAAGTGTTAAGTGTCCTCGTTAACTAGTAAAATCAGTTTAATATGGATTCTATGTTAAGGATGATAAAAGACTTTGTCATGAATGAGGCACCAACGAAATGGTTAACTAGTAATGTAAGTTAATAAAATATTTATAATTAAAGTTCTAACATTATCTCAATATTCTCATAATGTAATAATTTTTGTTTCAGTGTGGCAGGAAGAACTTACACAAAGGAAGAGATTAGTGAAGTACAAGAAGAATGGGCAAAATACGTCATGGAGTTTTTAAATACTATATGATAAGTCTATTCATATTTTGGCTAACTAATTGAAATATGCATGAGATTCATTATTTTGGATAGTTAGTTCAAATTTAGTCATATTATTGTAAATAACAATATTCTGGACGTTTTGTATAAAAACATGATTTTTTTGGGATAAATATGCATATAATATGTATATATTTAAAAAATAATCACACACCATAGGTTGGTTATAACTGACCTACCATGTGTTACATCAAAAGTGAGTTATTGGACCGACCTACTGTTTGTTACCCCATATGTCGGTTAGCGACCAACTGACCTACCATGTTTTGACATCGTAAGTCACTGCATGGGAGGTCGGTTCTGAACCGACCTATGAATGTTTTTAGGTTGGTTTTTAACCAACCTCCCATGTGTTTTTTGTACTAGTGTTAGGAAAACTATGGCTTCTATCTCGGAGAAAGAGTCTATTTTTTAATCACATAAAACATCATCATTTTGTAGTATCGATCTCTTCGTTTTTGTATAGATAATTAATTAATCATTATTTTATTAAAAATATAATTCAAATTAAAACTGATATGTTATAACTATTTAATTATTTAATTTAAATCATATATAAAAAGGAATAATTAAATAAATGATTAAACAAATAATTTGAAATTCAAAATTCAAATCCCTGGGATTCGGGAATCCCTGTGAGTGTCGCCCCACATATTAGGGTTTTTCCTAATTTTTTGTTTGTTTTATCAACTTTTAAGATAATATATTTATCCCAACATAAATATCTCTTTTATTATCTCTTATCTTAAAATATCACTTTTAAATAAATAAATAAACATCTTATTTTAAATAAGATATTTATTATTCTCTCTCTCTATATATATATATTAATCCAAACAAGATTAATATTAATTTTATCCTATAGTTTTTCAAAATAAAAACTATATAGGTAAATAATTAATCAATTGCCTATAATTATCACATAATTATTTCTTGGCCCAAGAAAATTAATTCGTTTGCAATTAAGTCATTCTCTTTACAAATATTTCTTTTGATATCCTTACTCTCGTGTTTACCGAGTTTTTTGGAAGCTATAACTATTTTAAGAAATAAGGGCTAGAAAGAAAGACTGAAAAATAAATGAGATCACAGTTTCTACGTGGTTAGGGCGTTAATGAGCCTTAGTCCACATGTCACTTGTATTAGGCTTTAGAAATGTTTGACAATGGAGGTTTTCTGCAAGTTCAGCAGCGTTTTGCTTACAAGACAAAAATCTGGGATCCTCGCTACAGTGCATAATTGCCCTATTTATAGGCAGTCATGTCACTCGGGCCAGATTGTTCTGGGCGCAATAAGGATATAACTACAATTGTTCGCTAATGGAGTCATAATACAAGAAAGGTGACATAATTAAGGTCAGTTAATCTAGGCCCATTGGGTCGGCTTAGGCGTGTTGAAGCCTTAAAATTGTCCTTTGTATGTTAGCACAGACTAATCCGCTTGAGGTATCGAGGTGATCGCGGGCACATGATCTGTCAGAGTAGTGGTAGTACTGTTTCCTTGGAGATGTGTAGGTTTTGTGCATACTGTCATTTTGCAGGTAAGTTAGGTAGACCAACTTTTGGATTTCTCAAGGGCATGTCAGCATAAGGGAACACTAGGCTTGTACTATCTGGACATATCGTCTAGGTTCATTTACCAATATACGGGGTGGCTACTAAAGTCCTGGTTCGTTTACAAGGATGCGAGTTCATTTGTGAAGGCAGATATCTTAATGGAAGAGACCTCACCTGGATTCTTGATAAGATCCGTCTCCTAGAAATAATTAGTCTGCCACCATAATTTGCATCCCGAAGGATGTAGGTTGGGTGTGATCGGGAAGGTAATTCGGGCCTGCATCTTTGTTCCAGTCCTTTTATAATGCTCGAGCCACTTGCCCAACATTGGGCTTGGTATGGTCTGCATTGTCAGGGTTTCCTCGTTCCTCATTGACTTGGCTTGGTTGGGCCCAGGCGTCTTTTGAGGGCCCAAGGACCCGTTTGGCCATGCCACATGTCATAGGTGGAAAATATGGATAACATTTCCCCCCAATTCTTCATCAGTGTTTGCATGGTGGAGACTTGCATTCTTTCTCCCGAATCAATCACAAGTATCCTGGTTCGTTTACTTAAATCCTAGTTCATTTACTTACTTCCCGGTTCATTTACTAGGATCCAAGTTTGTTTACTTGGGGGCGATTTGGTCGATCCTTGTCCTTTCACATTCCCAAGGTTCTACACACATTCTCCAAGTTGATGGTGCATCTCTACCACTCGCACCCTAGAAATCGGGTGAGAATCTTTTGATGACTAAGGTGACCGATTAGTATCAACACATTTCTCGAAGCAGCCCATCTGTGCGAAAAGTTGCGCTGGGGCACTCGAGTGGGCTGTGTAATTCTTCTCCACTATCCAGATCCATCCGATGGGGATTGTTTTGGGATTTTCAATGTGGACCGTTGGATGAGGTAGGTGCAGATCGTGGACTGACAAATCCATGATTTAGTTCTTGATTGGGCCAACTAATGTCCCTGCACAGTCTGGGACCGTCGGATGAGGATAGTCTTGGGAACCTTATCATGGACCGTTGGATTGAATAATACTTTTCTTTCCTATAAATACCTCAACAAACTCACTTCCACATTTTTATAGATGCCAAATTCTCAATCTAGAGAGCAGATAGCTAAAGCCTCGTATGTCCAAAGTCGCCGATGAACTTCTCTGGCGGTTTGTGTATCTTCAAGTCCGTTTGTTACCGACGAAGCCTTTTTTCACTAAGCAAGAAGAAATTTTTTTCTCGACTGGCTGGTCTAGAAGCGTCGACGAACTGCCGCACTGTCTCCTTGAATTCAAGACCGAATTCTTGTCGACGTTATCGCCTAAATTCAAACGAATTCTGGATCCATTATCCAACTGTAAGTTTTCTAGTCGTTTCTGTATTTCATTTGGTCAATTTTATTGACATGTTGTTTTTGCGACGGTATTGTCATTTGGGCTGCTGTAACATTCCAAAAATGCTAATAAGATTTAATGTCTTGATTAGTGTGTCGGGAGGGCATAATTGGATATATGTGTGATTAATTGGTTAAATACATGACTACATGGCATGCATGATTTGTATGATAATATGAGTATATTTATATGCATGTTTATGAGTATTAAATATGCACGTGGGCCCGTTCTTCTTTATAACGGCATGCTTATGATTACGTTGCGGGCATGAATGTGATTATATGAATTAAAAAATTAAGACCACATTATTATGCGGGTATAATTACAGTATTCGTCTCGAGGTGATCCTAGTGAACGGATTAGCGAAATAGTCGCAACAAGGTTTAATACCCGACTCAAAGTGAGCCTAGAGGTATTTTGGGAAACTTAATTTATATTTGAGATTTATTGATTAACGAGTAAATATTTGGAAATTAGTTGGGCAAGACGGGACTAATTGGGAATTTGTAGGATGACTCATGGAATTAGCGGGAATTAGGGTTAATGACTATTTTTCCCTCATGAGAAATGAAGGCGTTGGGTTATCTTTAGGGGCATATCGGTCTTTAAGTTCAGAGATATAGTTCAAAAGTTTATGAATTAGGCTAGAACATATTAGAACACTTGTCAGCACCCACTCCCTCACTCTCATGTTCTCTCTCTCTCCATCTCTTGTGCTTGGAGGCTTAGGGGAAGTTGTTGAAGGAAAATCTTAAGAATTGAGCTGGCAAAATATAGGGAATTAAGCTACAAGCAGGCAAGGTGACAGTTGATGATCAAAGTCACCACTGGGGTAAGATTACAGACTTTAATATGATGAATTTCTTGTTGGGTTATGAGAATGCTTAAGGATACTTGAGTTGGTGTCTGAATTTGGGATTAAAGGAAGTTTAAGCCAGTGTTTTAGACCATATGTGTTATTTGTAAGGTGATATTGAGAGTTATGGACCTAGTATTGGCTTAGGTATATGTTTGAATGGACTTCTATAGCTCTGATTTGGGGGAAAAATGCAGAAAGAAGTTGGGATTTCTTGATTCACGGGGGCACGCCGTGACCCAATTTATGGGCATCACGACCCGCGTGACCCAGAGGCCCAGGGGCTTGCTACTTCGTGAGTGCGTCGCGACCCTAAAGGGGCAAGTCGCGACCTGCATGCCCTTAAGAGTTGGGGTTGGCACCTCTAACGTGAGGGCGAACCGCAACCCTTAGGGCTAGGTCATGACCCTCCTAGCCAACCTTAGCCAAAATAAGTTTTTGGGCTTGGGTACATAGACCTAAGCACTCGGGATGAATTCTACTACCCGGTTTAGTAGAATTCGAGGTCACGGAGGCTAGTATTTTATTCCAAAGCACTTAATTGGATTAGATTTTAATAGTTATCCATTTTCTCTTGTGACTAGGGTTACCATTAAAGCTTGGAATTGAGGATCGTGTTCGAGACCGCTATATACCTTTAACTCAAGATCTGAGGTAAGAAAACTACACCTAGTTGTGATTGGGGTTGAGATCCCCTATAAATGAACATATGTGAGATTGTAAATGTATTTGTGATTGGAAACCTTTTATAGGCAGTTTAGCTCTTGCTGCTTTTCATTGCGTGCCTTGCAACTTGTATGTCTGTTATGTTTGATGTGAAAATTCAGGCTAAGGGAGCCAGGGCTGATGTTAAGCGTACTAAATGTAGCTCGGCCTAAGCGAGCCTGGATCAACTAAATAAGTAGAGAACTCAGACTAAGGGTGCTGACACGTAATTTATTGTATTAACATTGAATTATGTGCTCGAATTTAACTATTACTATTGCTTAGCTTATTACTTATATTCTGCTGTTGATTGAGCTGGTTGATTTAAAGTTTATTATGCACATTTTTTTGTTATCTATGATTGTTGAATTTAGTTTTCTTGATGAGCCTTGGCTCACGAGTGCTACATGGTGCAGGTAAAGGCAAGGGAAAGTTGGACCATCCATGAGTTGGAGAGCTTTGGGGTTTGGGTGTACATCGGCAGCTGCTTGACCGCCACGGCTGAGGGATTTACAAGGACTAGAGCCAAAATTTGTATTTTTCCTTTTAGGCTGAGGGTTGTATCCACCTTGTAAACATTATTTTTGGGATCCCATGTACCATACTCTTATTTTAATGAAAGTCAACCATTTTACGATCAAAATCTTTTAACCCCAGCCTGCCAGTTGACTTTAAAAACACATTTATGTTCAAATGACTTGATTAGCAAGTCTTGCACTATTTTAAACACACATTGTAATGGTCTTAATAACCTAGGGCATTAAAGCCACGACTGCTGTGTAGGGTGGTTCTAGGTAGTGGTAGAGATGAATGGTTGGGTTTCTAGATGACACCACAAAACATAGATAGTTTGATTGGGGTAGCGGGATTGATTGTCCAAGATCATTGAATTCGGATGCCTCGAAACCGTTAGGGCAAATTAGTTTATTAGTATTTTAGATCCCAACTTATGTTCCTGGGATCTCTGTTGGTCCTGGATCTAGGTCCAACGGGGACTTCTCCTGGCAGTTTTAGGAGAATCCTTATACCTTAACCAATTTTCTTCGGTTTTGGTGCTAACTACTTAGCTTTCATTTTTCTTGTCGCTTCTAGGTTTTTCACCATGAGTCGTGGCATTAATTTGCATCTTGAATATGAGGTCCAAGTGGGTCTTGTAGTCCTAGAGAGGCATAAGCTTCCCACTGGCAACACGTGGGAAATGGACGGGGAAAAGAATGAATACCTGAAATACTAGATTTGGAATGAGCTAAAGAAGGCCCTCGGAGTAGAGTCGACTCCAGGGCTCTTTTACAACAGAATGGCCCGGAGAGAAGAGTAGGCTCATACTGGAGCAGGCATGTTCGGGGCCTGAAGCATAGGCCATATCTGTGCGGGAGCTACTCTCCCGCTTCACGACTATTTTTCGTGGTTCCTTAACTTTGTGGGGATCACGCCTTTTCATCTTCTGCACCAAGCGTATTAATTGCTTGTGGAATGGAACATATTTTGCGCTTTGTAAAGATTATGGGGCCCACCATTTCGGAGGTGTTGTACTTTTACAAGCTGAAGCCGCAACCTGATTCTAAAGACAAAATGTGGGACAGGTTTTATAAGTTGAAAGCCCGTGGCATTAGTCTGGCTCCATTCAACACATGGAAACATGCCCCAGATGTCTGGTACTACTGGTTAATGTCATCCAAGTTCCTTCTAGAGAAGAACCCCACTTGGTGCTGGACTTCCAACGCGTGGGTAAGTCTTCGTTCTTCATTCTTCATCTATCCCTTTGTCTAGTCTGTTGGAAACTGACGTTTCTATGAACAGGTCCATACACTCAAACACGGCTCACTAAGTCGATCCTGGATCGAAAAAATTATTATGCCACCCTTATTGCCGAGGAGCTAGATGTGGGAGGCTTCATGACCACAGAGAACGAGCGGTTGGTCAAGTTGATTGTGGCCCACCAATGAATAGATGGCCCTAGCTTCTAGGGGTTGCAATGCGAGAGGGATCCTGCCCTAAGAGGGGACCTGACCCTTGTTCACATCGAGTCAGTGGAGGCTACGATCAAGGAAGACGCGAAGAATATGAGAAAAGGCCAAGCGCATCATCATTAAAATATATATATGCAAGTGCACGAAATCGATTCAAGCAATATAGATGATAAAAAGAGTATCGTTCCCACAAAGATTATTTTCTCATTACCAACAATTGTTCCTTAATTTCAATTTGGCAAACAAAGTTTAGATGAATGAATTTAATTTTAAAATTGTAAAAAAAATTATGAAAAAAATAACTAATTACAAGATGAAAGTCACTATTAAAATGACCTAGGGTATTAATTTCATCAACTTTTCATTCTACTAATTTTATTAATCAGTTCTAAATTTCTTTCCTTCTATTCTAATAGCAGGTTACCATAAATCGATTCTTATTCTTTTTCAAGATATAAGATCTCAACCTATATGCAAGTTTTCTACATCTCTTTGATAAACTTAAACATATAGCAGGCATTAAGCATGGAGACCTAATTACTACACAAGTCATATAGGTACTTTCCTCCAATATGTAACCTATGTCAATATAATGATAGCATATTCAATTCTTATCTTTCAAATTTTGAATCAAAATCATAAATCAAGCAAATATTGATCAAGTATTTACTAGCATTAAACACATATTATAAAGATCAGAATAGAGAAAAAATCAATAGAACATCATACTTAAATTAGATAGAAATCTAAGTGACTACATTAAACCCTAGATAAATTTTTTTAGTTCATATCAGACATCACTAAACCAACAAAATAATAATTCAGAAACATAAGATTCACAAACTTAAAGAAGAACTAAAATGCAGAACAACTAGTCTAAGAATCAAAATTGGTCTCTAAAAAACATAATTAAAATCTGACCTAATGACCTAATTAATCCCCAAATCTGAATTTATAGTAAAAAAATCACGAAGGATTTGTTTTTCATATGCGGGTCGCGACTTGGCCTTCTCTAGGTTGCGGCCCGTGTCAATTTTTGAAGCATTCCGAGTCTCTATATGTAGAGTCCAAGAACTTTACTTAGCTAGTTAGATAGTAGTAGTAATATTAATAGCTAGTGGTAGTTATAGTAGGTTTATTACTGTGGATTTTGGTCCAAGCCGGGACTTAGTTGAACACTCATAGTAACACTTGTAGATTTTATAAGTTTAACCTATAGTTTAAGAATATTAATTATAACCTAAGGTTTGATTAATATGACTGATTATGGAGATGATAATTATTACACTATAAGGTTTAGATAGATCCAATAAGATATTAACACTTGTCATGTGTATGTTTAATGAATAATTAAGTATTTTTGAGGAATAAGTTTATTAAGGGTAATATTTGAAAATCCTAGAGTCTGCTAGCAGCTTTGAAATCGTTAAAGGACTTAGTCAAGGCTGTTTACTCAATTCAAATTAGCTGAAAAAGTGTAATTACGTGTATAATATTTCAGCGTATGCCGACATATCGCAGCTCTAGGGGCGATATATCGCCACACATGGATAGAAAAAGCACGTAACTTCGCACGACCACCTCGACGAGCCTCAGGCATATGAGCCCAGGCGATATATCGCCTATGGTAGGCGATATATTGACCCTAGGGCATAAATTTTGAATGATTTTGAAATCGAGCTCATTTTAATCCTTAACCTCTTGATAAGTCCAGAATCTTTTTGACCGATTCTTCAGCCTCTGTTGAACAATTATTCAAATGTTTTTCAATTAAAAAACAATTATTTTATTCAAGCTAAATGAAGATCTTTTCATTCTTGAACTCTATAAATAGGACCTAGTATCAAGCCATTTCTTCATTCATCAAGCTGAGTTTAGAGTCTACAAGTTGCTAGGATTACTTTAGAGTGTTAAACACTTGGGTTGATGTTATAAGCTTTATCATTATAAGCTTATTAAACTCTTGGGAAGTAAGGTTCATAGTGTATTTCCGTTTCGAGGTGTAGTTCGGTCATAGAAGCATTCAAGGTATTCCTATTCTTAGTTCTTTTCAGTATTGTTTCATTAGTTTTTCTCTACTCAATTCCTAACTCAGTATTCTTTATTTTTGGTTAGGCATCTAAGTTCTTTGAACTTGAGGTTCTTGTTGGTAAGTATATTCCCGATGGTTTAGTTCATTCTTTTCATCTTTTTCTTTTAGAATACTCACCTTTCTCTATTAATGGTTTTTAGGAGTGTTCCAAAATCCCGACCTTGTTCTCATTATCCCAGTATTTTGGTAAGGAAAATAGGGTAGTTATTACGTGATAAGTGTTATGTTTATATAAAAGTGTTATGATTATGCTATAGTACGATTTTATGTGTTATGATATATGTATGTTTGGGGCTTAGAGGTCTTATATAGCAAACCCTATCACATTTATGTTTTGGGGCTTATAGTTGCTATACAGCAAACCCCAATAGTTATATGTTTTTGGGGCTTATAGTTGCTTAACTAGCAAACCTCATTATAGTACGAGGCTTATAGTTGCTTAGTTAGCAAACCCCAATAGTCACCATGTACATGGGTTAGAATTATATGTGTTATACTATATGACATATGTTCATAGTTTATGTGTATGATTATGTTTCATGCGTGTAGTAGATTTTCCTTGTTGGGCATTAGGCTCATTCCTTTATGTTTTATATGTGTAGGAAAATAGTATGGCGGCAGAAAGATTCTTGGCAGCTTGGGAATGTGTATTGAGGCATAATGGAATCGGTGGACTACGTGAACGATTCCAGGATGAAGTTGTTTAAGTCTTTCAATCATATTTTTTTTTATGTATTTTTCCGCATCTGAGTTGTAACGAATTTTAAGATTTAAGTTATGTTATGCTTTATTTTCAAAACAATGGGATCCCATATCCTACTTATGAATTTTTATGTATTTTAACCCTGGTTTTACAGTTTTTAATAAAGTTACGACTATTTTGTATGTAAGTTTTCTTAAGGTTAGTACCTGTGGATAGTAGTTATTAATGGTACAAAGTCTAGAATAAGTTGGGTCATTACACTATAAGTCTTCAGGCCCCACGACTCAGGCATCTCAAGTCGTGGCCCGTGTCCAAAATGTCCCCTTGCATAGCCTCTGACTTCCCCTTGCGCCACGACTTATAAGGTCAAGTCACGGCACTAATTGCCTTCAACAGCAATGTGTTTCTGACTTGCCTAGAGTCGCGACTTATAAGCTCAAGTCGAGACTTTAATTCCATTATTTCTCAATTTAAGCCTTTACACCTCGTTTCTTCATTACAAACTGACTTTTAATTGTCCTTAGCATCTATTTGAGTCAAACAATTGCCAATAGCTTCGTTTTTCCACTATTTCTTCTTCTTTTTACATTTTTTTCATGATTCACGTAACCAACCTATGCAAAGACAAACAAAAGCGTAATCTTGCACAAAACACACATAAAGACTCAAGATTACCACATAAACACATTCTTAAACGACACTAAAATGAAGTTATCAAACTCTCTCAAACTTACTCTTTGTTCATCCTCGAACAATTGACTCAAACAAACCTAGACTCTAACCACTAAGACAATTTCCACAACATGAATTAACAAACAACAACAATTATGCCTCAAAATCATGAATGTTAATCATATAATTCTCAGAAAACTACTCGACAGTTTATTCAATCTAGAATTTCAATCAAAACACTCCATCAACACACTTTAGTCTACTAACATATTGGATTATCAAATCGTGATCATTAAATAAACATATTTGAAATCAATTATGCTAACCAAATTTCTTTCCAATCGATCCATTCAAACGAAATAATTCCATAAGCTCACTTACTTGCTATTCTCCACTAATATAAATCATAATATGCATAAGAATCAATAGGACTTATATAGGTTTGTAATGATGGCTTAGGTAAAGGTAGATGAAAAAGTAATTTTTAAGGTCACTTTACTATAAGCACATGACTAAAACTCACCAACTTTACTTCCATAGTAATACAATCCCATAATCCCCTTTCTTTTTTTTTTAGAGAGATGTAAAATATATATTTTTTTTTTATTCTTTTTTCAATAATAACTACACTCCCCCAAACTTGATTTTTCTATATATTCATATTAGGAGTGTATTGAACTTTTTTTTTCAATAGATATACTCTCTCTAATTTTTTTTTCGTTTTTCATTTTCTAAACCCACTAAAGTCACAATTAAATTCCATTACACATCAATTCCCATAAGTTTTTCTCAATCATATGCTCATAGCATATTAGGGACGGATATATAACCAAGTTTCAAGTATTAGGCTTAAATGGTGGTTTAGAACAAAAAGATACAAAATTAGGCTCAAAAGGGATAAATAAAGGATCAAGTAATTTAAGGTTGGCATGAAAAGCTCAAACGATCCAAATGATAGCGTAAATCATATTGCTAAGCATATATGCTATATTATTTCGCCTCAAATAACAAGTAAGCAAGTTCTAGAATTGTAGAAAATACTTTACACTTTCCATTCATCATTCCACTAACCAGTTTCAGCAACCATAATCAATATCGAAAACATAAATTTAACATCATGACAAAATATTCAACAAATGTTATCGAAACTAAAATGAACTAATGGAGTGTTCAATAAAGCACACAGATTTTGTTTTTTTTTTTTCATTTTCATTTTCTTTGAATTATACTCATAACATTCACTTTATTCTCATCGACACTTGTTGTCAATCATCATTCATGTTGGTACTGAACACACTAAAACAAAACTCCATACACTAAAATAAACTAAATAAATCACACAAAACAAAACTAACAGAAAAATTAGCTCCATCCCGCAAACTTAAACTAAACATTGTCCCCAATGTTTAAAAATAAGTAAAGAAAGAAATCTTTCCTGGTGCGAATCTCTTCAAAAAGGTGGTGGATCTGGAAAAGGATGCCAAGGCGATGGATGAGGAAAATATTGTCAGTCTGACTTCTGATTTGACCATCGGTAAACCAACTCATTCTATCTATCAACCTAAGCTCTATGATAATCATGAAGCTCTCCCAAATAATTGTGAGCATGTTGGTTTTTCCGAATGATATAATCCAATCTGGCCAAGTGCGGATCCGGTGGAGCCTCAAGTGCCAGAATTTGAGGATATTCTCCTATCCTCTCCTCTCCTAATCAGTCGCCCTTGATCCATCTGGTTGATCATTGGCAGGAACGGGTTCCTCAGCCGCATCTCTTTCCCTTTCAACTCTCACATGCCTGGGTTGTGGCACTGGTGGCTCCAAGGATGGGTCATTGAACTTATACACCATAGCATGAGAAATAGGCCCCATTTCCTTCCTATAAATATCACTAGGATATTTACGTACCTCCCACACTGCACATAGATCAGTAATCAATGATCCATGCCCCAAATCAGTAGTGATAGTCAGTCGACATAAATCCCTGATACTTTGGCGGATAACTTAACTAATATCGATAGAGAGTCCCGTCATCATAGCATAAACCAAAAGACACCTATTAGTTCCCACTTCAGACAAGTGAGTGTTGGGCATAGGTCCTGCACTCACAAAGAGAGTCCAGGCTTTGGCCACACAATTCATTTGATATCTCTATAAATGCTTCGGCTCCCCATTTTGGATGACAAAAGAAGCACTAGGAATGCCTAATGTTTCTGCCACCTCAACCCAGTCAATTTCACTATTATAAGCCAATTGATAATATTCATCATCTTCTTGAGACAACATTGGTAATATATATAATGCATCGTTATCTTCAATAGCACATTCTACCAAAACCCTTCGCACAAACACCTTTTTATTAACGACCCCAGGAAAATTGGCATAGAACTCATAAACCATTGAAAAATTAGCCTTCGACATTTTATCATCCACAAAAAGTTGCCAATGGCGATGTTTAATTTCACCCTGAATGATATTATAAGTTTCCTGAGGGTAAGGATCATCTTGATATTCCATTCCTCTCTCTTGAATTACCGAACGCTGAGAAAACCTTTGAGAGTGATAAAACGCATCTTTATTAATAATCTGGGTTGGAGCAAATTCTTGAATTGGTTGAGGTGTTGGCGGGATTGACTGAGTTTGGGAAGGTAGGTTGCGGGATGTTGAAGGGCGATTAGCATTCTTAGAAGTGGCAGCCCTAGTAGATTATTTTCTTGGACCCATACTTACACAATGTATCAACTATGACAACACAAAAATTGGGCTGCACTTCCACTAATTTATTGTAATTTCCTCCACTGATTAACCCCAAAAATATCACTCAAGACACTAAATAAACTAACAAGGCAGTTCAACAACCCAATTCAATCCCTTAGCCAAAAATTACTTCAATTAAAACTTCAAAAAGGCAAACTTACAAGCTCTTGAATCTTGAAGACTACCCACTCTTCGATTCTCCTTTCAATCTTCACTTTTCACCAATAGAAAAAAATTAGGGTGAGAGGAAAAGAAAATTAGAAGTTAGGGATATGGCTTAAGGGTATTTTAAGTAGAAGGATAAGGGAAGAAATTTGAGAGTTTTTGCAAAAGAAAAAAATTGTTTTGGGATGAAAGAAATGAAAAATTAGAGATATGGGCTAAAAAAATGATTTTAAACCAGCATTCCTCTTTCTGACACATGTGCTCGCCACCGAGGCAGAGCAAGTCGCGGCCCCATCGAATATTTCAAGATTTCTCTTTCCTAGGTGCGTCGAATCAGCTCATCAAGTCGCGGCTTGCCCCTATTCTAAAATCTCTATTGCTCTCTGACTTGGCCAAGGGTCGTGACTTATTAGCCGAAGTCGTGGCCTGCCCCTTCCTTCAATTTTTTGTACTCTCTGACTTGTGTTCATGCCGTGACTTACAAGTTCAAGCCGCGACTTGGCCTGAAGACTAATTGAAAAACATCATTTTCACGATTTATTTTATAGACTTTATACTAAAAATAAATAAACATTAAAATAAATAAAATTAAAAATCCAAAATAAAATTAAATAAAATTGTCCACTAATTAAAAATAAAAACAAAAACTAAAATAAAGTATAGGAATGCCTCCTATAGCGCTGTCGTTAACGTCATTTAGCCGGACGCTGAATACCCCATTTAAAGGGGTTCCAAAACTATCACAGATTTGCGCTTTTCCACCGGTCATTCCAAATAATGCTTTAACCTCTGACCATTTAATATAAAATGTCTTGTCTTCTCGCTATGAATCTGTACCGCTCCATAAGGTAATGAGACAACAACTATGAAGGGTCCCGACCATCTCGACTTTAGTTTTCCTAGAAACAGCTTCAATCTAGAATTAAATAACATCACTTTATCTCCCGGTTGGAAATCCTTTCTAATTATCCTTTTATCATGAAAAGCCTTAGACTTTTCTTTAAAAATCTTTGCGTATTCATAAGACTCATTTCAAAATTCATTGAGCTCATTCAACTCTAGAAGCTTATTTTGCCCCGCCATAAATAAATAAACATTCAGCTTTTTCACCGCCTAATAAACTTGATGCTCAAGTTCAACTGGTAAATGACATATCTTCCCGAACACCAACCAATATGGTGACATACCAATCAAAGTCTTAAAGGCTGTGCAATATGTCCACAGTGAATCGTCAAGCTTTTTCGACCAATCTTTCCTTGATGTGTTTACATTTTTCTCTAAAATACTTTTAATTTCCCAGTTTGACACTTCAACTTGATCATTAGCAAGTGCATGATAAAATAGGCCCTTTCGGTGATGAACTCCATAACGAGCACATAGAGCTGTGAATGATTTGTTACAAAAATGACTGCCTCTGTCACTAATAATGGCTTTTGGAGTACCAAATTGAGTAAAAATATTCTTATGAAGAAATTTAAGTAACTCCTTACCATCACAAGTAGGAGTTGCTGCAGCTTCTACTACCAGCAAAATGTACTTATTATTATAGGATGATGGGAAACATCCCAAAAAATCTATTCCCCACACCTCAAACAGCTTAACTTCCAGAATTTCAGTCATTGGCTTTTGATCTCTTCTTGATATATTACCTGTCCTTTGGAAATGATCATAACTCTTAACAGAGGCATTACCATCTTTAAATAACGTAGGCCAATAAAACCCACATTGGAAAACTTTTTCTGTTGTCCTTGTTCCCCCAAAGTGACCACCACACTATAAAGTACGATAGTGAGTAAATATGGAAATCATTTCCTCTTTTGGGACACATCTTCTAATCACTTGATGAGCACAGTGATGAAAAAGAATGGGCTCATCCCAATAATAATGCTTAACTTCCGAATAGAACTTTTTTAGTTGTTGCCTTGACATATCCGGAGGCACAACTTTAGCTTCCAAATAGTTGACATGATCTGCAAACCTTGGTAGCTTCACTTCACATTCAATCGAAAACAATTGTTCATCTGAAAAGTTTTCACCAATTTTCTTCGCTTTTGTATTATGCTCTTTTTCTTTGTCCAATCTTGATAAATGATCTGCAACTATATTTTTTGTCCCCTTCTTATCACGAATTTCCATATCAAATTCTTGTAATAATAGGACCCATCGAATTAGGTGAGGTTTAGCATCCTTTTAGGTCATAAGGTACTTAAGAGCTTAATGATTTGTGTAAACAATCACCTTATTACTAGTTAAATATGGCATGAACTTGTCAAATGCAAAGACTATTGCCAGTAATTCCTTCTTAGTAGTTGCATAATTTAATTGAGCATCATTCAAGGTTTCACTAGCATCACACATTAATTCAAAAGGAATTTCCCAATTTGGTGATACAACAATCGGAGCAGATACTGATTTCTCCTTCAGCATGTTAAATGCCCTTAAACAATTAGAATCAAAGTTGAATACCACACCATTCATAAGTAAAGTAGATAAGGGCTTCGAATTTTTTTAAATGTCCTTTATGAACCTCCTATAAAATCCAGCATGGCCCAAAATCTTTGAACCTATTTAACAAACATTGGAGGAGGTAAATTTTATATTGTTGAAATCTTGGCCCTATCTACCTCAATTCCATGGTGTGAAACGTTATGGCCCAAGACTATACCTTCTGTCACCATAAAGTGACATTTCTCCCAGTTCAATATTAAATTTGACTCCTTACATCTTGTCAAAATCCTTTCCAAATTAGCCAAACATCCATCAAAAGAGGGTCCAAAGACTAAAAAGTCATCTATAAAAATTTCAATTCCTTTTTCCCCCATGTCTAAAAAGATTGACATCATACATCTTGGAAAGGTGGCAGGATCATTACATAACCCAAATGGCATCCTCCGAAAGGTAAATGTTCCGTAAGGACATGTGAAGGTAGTCTTTTCTTGATCCTCCGGTGCTGTAGGAATTTGATGGCATCCCGAATACCCATCCAAGAAGCAATAATAAGGATGTCCCTGGCAATCTATCCAGCAGGTGATCTACAAAAGGCAAAGGGAAATGGTCTTTCCTGGTGGCCTTATTTAGCTCAGGGTAATCAATACAAACTCTCCACCCCGTCACAGTATGAGTTGGAATAAGTTCATTATTATCATTTTTAATCACCATCATGCCACCCTTCTTTGGAACTACCTGGACAGGACTAACCCAAGCACTGTTAGATATTGGGTAAATTACCCCTACATCCAATCATTTAAGCCTCATTTAAGCATCAATACTAGGCTTCCTATCCTCCTCCATTAATATATGGTGCATCACTGTTGAAGGACTATTACCCATAATATATGCCAAAGTCCATTCAATTGTTAGTTTGTGAGCCCTTAATTCCCTAAGAGGATTCTATTCTTCAGTCACAGACAAAGAAGTTGAAATAATAACTGGGAGAGTTTCATTCTTACCCAAATAAGCATACTTAAGATGATCAAGTAAGGTTTTTAACTCAAGAGATGGTGGCTTCTCAATGGATGGCAGAGGTCTCTCAGGCACTTGCCCTAATTCCTCATATTTCTTTTTATAAAGTTGCCCTGATGAATTCAACCACTTATCATACTCACTGGCTCCAGTACCAGCACATTCTTCAGGACTTGCAATCAAACTCAACTCTAGTGGATCCTTAATAGACTGGACCCCTTTACTTGGTTCCTCCAATACACTAACACGAAAACAAGAGTCACTAGCTAAAGGATATTTCAAAGCTTTGAAAACATTAAAAAAACCTCATCACCTTGTACTTTGAGCCATAACTCTCCCTTTTGAACATCTATCAACACTTGCCCCATGGCTAAAAATGGTCATCCCAATATAACAGGCACGTCCTACTAATCTTCCTCCATATCTAATGGCCAAAAATGAACTTATCTACCTTTACTAGAACGTCCTCTATAATACCTCTGAGGTGTGTTAATGAACGGTCAGCCAGTTGAAGAGTAACAGTAGTGGGCATTTCCAAGAAAGATTAGGGTGATTTTTTGAAGCAGGAGTATAGGAATTGGAGTAAGTGTTGGGTGCAGGTCTCGAAAAGTTACCAATAACCCATGCCTGTCCCAAAGGCATATTACTCACTTTTGTTGAGCAACTAGCTGTGCTCGGGCATTGTTGATAAGAATGTGGTCCCCCACAAATCTCACAACTCACGACAATTTGTATTTGCATTGCTTGTGTGGTGAGATTAGTTTGCTGCAATCGCTTCGATAGAGATGCCACTTGAGCGGTTAATAACGCAATTGGATCAACTTTTAAGACTCCTGCTACTTTCTTATTTTCATGCTCAGTAGGCCAATTATAATTATTCATGACCATCTCTTCCAATGATTTATATGCTTCATTAGCGCTTTTTCTCATAAACGCTCCTCCCGATGCTGCATATATAATTGTCCTTGTATTGCCCCCAAAACCATTGTAAAATGTATGAACTAGGAGCCACTTCTCTGTCCCATGATGTGGGCATTTCCTTTGCAACTCTTTAAATTGTTCCCATGCATCATATAAAGACTCCCCATCCAGCTGATGGAAGTTATTAATCTCTCCTCTTATCCTGGCTATCTTGGTAGGAAAAAAATATTTACCAAGGAATTTCTGAGCCAAATCTTCCCAAGTAACTATAGAGTTGGCTTGTAATGAATTCAACCAACTCTTAGCTATGTCCCTTAGTGAAAATGAGATAATCTTAATCTTACAGCATCGTTCCTCACCCCATTCATTTTGAATGTGGCACATAGCTCTAAAAAGTTTGTGATGTAGAGTTTTGGATCCTCCTTTGGTAATCCCCCAAATTATACAAAATTCTGTACCATCTGAATAATTGAGGATTTTATCTCAAAATTATTTGCCTCAATAGTTGGAGGAAGAATGCTTGAATGTATCCCCGTAATAGTCGGGAGTACATAGTTTCAAAATGGTTGATCGGCTTTAGTTGCATTACCCATATTTGCATTGTTGTTGACAACATTAATTGCGTTCTTAGCCATGGCAAAGTCCAGTATTTTCTTTATCTTTTGGTTATGTCTGCACATTCTCTCAATTTCAAGATCTATTGGTATGATTTCCTTGTGTCTACTTCCTTGCATATACCAACAACTCTTGAAACACAATACAACCTTGATTTGAATAAGTGTAAAACAATAAAAAAACCAAATTAGAAGAAACAATAATTAAGTTTGATATTGGAAATTAAGTCCCCGGCAACAGCGCCAAAAACTTGTTACGAAAATTATGTATATGCAAGTGCACGCAATCGATTCAAGTAATATAGATGATAAATAGAGTATCGTTCCCACAAAGACTATTTTTAAATTACCAACAATTGTTCTTTAATTTCTATTTGGAAAACAAAGTTTAGATTAATGAATTTAATTTTAAAACTGTAAAAAAAAACTATGAACAAAAATAACTAATTACAAGATAAAAATCACTTTTAAAAAGACCTAGGGTATTAATTTCATCAACTTTTCATTCAACTAATTTGATTAATCAGTTCTAAATTTCTTTCCTTCTATTCTAATAACAGGTTAACATAAATCGATTCCTATTCTTTTTCAAGATATAAGATCTCAACCTATATGCAGGTTTTCTACATCACTGTGATAAACTTAAAGATATAGCAGGCATTAAGACTGGAAACCTAATTACTACACAAGTCATACAACAACTTTCATCCAATATGTAACCTATGTCTATATAATGATAGCATATTCAATTCTCATATTTCGAATTTTGAATCAAAATCATTGTTATCCCTAAAAAACACACGACGTAGCGAATGAGAATAAGACACGTGACATCACAAATCAAGGAGAATGACAAAGTATTGAGAAAAGACCGACGGACAAAATAGATAGGTCCAGGACCTAGGAAAGTCGACCATGGATGGTCGGCCTAAGCAGGGCCAAGGGCATAGAAGTGGTCGGCCTGAGCCCCTACCCTGGGGGTGGTCGGCCTGAGCCCCTACAAGGACCCCTCGGGGTGGTCGGCCTGCCCCAACCCCTAGGGTAGTCGGCCCTAATTTTCCCAAGGACCCTTAGGGTTGGTCGTCCTGACCTCAACCCCTAGGGTGGTTGGCCAAAGAAGGCCCAAGAGACACCTGGGTGGTCGGCTCACCGTATCTTTCATGGGGTGGTCAGCCTAAACACCCAAGTACACTTCACTGAGAAATAACCACTCTCATTCAAACTGAGATCAGTAGGCCTAGCACCCCGAAGATCAGCAGGTCTAGCACCGAGAGGATCAACAGGTCTAGCACCCAGAAGGTCACAGGTCCTGCACCCAAGCTTTAGTCATCGGGCATAGCACCTAAGTCTCATATACCGACAGAGACTTAACATTTTCTCAGAAGTTGCAATCGTGCACTGTCTACCACGATCTAAAGAAACAATGAGAAGACCCATGATCTCATTATCATGGGGAGGTGGACACGTATCTCCACTACCTGATAATCGTGTGTCAAACCACGATCCTAGTATGACTAGTCATGTAATAGCCCTAGGTACTATAAATAAAGGACCCAGGGCTTTATTTAAGGGGACTTTTGGACTCTCTTTTCTGAATTTTTTCTCTTTTTCTGGAATTTTGGGAGAAAAATCTGAGTGACGATTGAACTCATCAGTTCAGGCATGTAATTGTCAAGTAATTCAATACTAAAGACGAAGTGGATTAGGTTATTACTGTTCATCATAATTAACATGGCTAAACCACTATAAAATTCATGCGTGTTTATTTAAGATAATCGTACTCTATCATTTGTTTCAATTATTTCGTTCAAAAGGTGTCTATACTACACATATGACTGTTGGCCAATTTCACAGGTCAACAATCATAAATCAAGAATATATTGATCAAGTATTTACTAGCATTAAACACACATTATATAGATTAGAATAGAGAAGAAAAATCAGCAGAACATCATACTTAATTTAGATAGAAATCAAAGTTACTACATTAAACTCTAGATAAAAATGTTTACTTCATATCACACATGACTAAAGCAACAATATAATAATTCAATAACATAAGATTCACAAACTTAAAGAAGAATGAAAAATATAAAAATGCAGAACAACTAGTCTAAGAATAAAAATTAGTCTCTAATAAACGTAATTAAAATCTGACCTAATGACCTAATTAAACCCTAAATCTGAATTTATAGTAAAAAAATCACAAAGGCTTTATTTTTCATATGCGGGCCGCGACTTGGCCTTCTCCAGGTCGCGGCCCGTGTTAATTTTTGAAACATTCCTATCTTTATAAGTCTTCAGGCGCCGTGACTCAGGCATCTCAAGTCGCTGCCTATGTCCAGAATGTCCCCTTGCATAGCATCTAACTTCCCCTTGTGTCACGACTTATAAGGTCATGTTGTGGCACTAATTCCCTTCAGCAGCAATGTGATTCTGACTTGCCTAGAGTCGCGACTTATAAGCTCAAGTTGCGGCTTTAATTCCATTATTTATCAATTTAAGTCTTTACACCTAGTTTCTTCATTACAAACTGACTTTTAATCGTCCTTAGCATCATTTTGAGTTAACAACCGTCAAGAGCATCATTTTTCCACCATTTTCTTTTGTTTTTTTACATTTTTCCCATGATTCACCGCACTAACCTACAACAAAGACAAACAAAAGCATAATCTTGCACAAAACACGCATAAAGACTCAAGATTACCACAAAAAAACATTCTAGAACAACACTAAAATTAAGTTATCAGTTGTAATGACCCAACTATTTCTAAGACCTTGGACCATTAAAACTACTAGACATAGCTACTATTTTGATACAAATATAATAAATAATATAACATTATTGAAAACCAAAATATTGTATCAAATACACGATAATATAAAAATATAAAACGTGATAGATATGGTATAGGATCCTGTTGTTTATAAAACATAAAATATAACTTTAAATACTAATTGCGAAATTACAACAAAAACATAATTTTTAAAACTAAAAAATAACGTCATCCTCGATCAACACGCAGTCCATTGAATCCATTCATCCTTAACACACAAGCCAAGCTGCTATGAATCCTTCCGCCTTCCATATTCATTTTTCTGCATCAAGCTAAAAAGAAAGGAGTGAGCCTAATGCCCAGCAAGAAAAATCTACTAACAACATACCTAATATATCATAAGCATAAGACTATATCATAAACATACACTATAAAACATATATCATATAGGACTACAATATTAATGGCCATCATAAATTTTTGGGGCTTGTTAGCTAAGCAAGTCATATGCCCATAAAGTTGTGGGGCTTGCTAGCTAAGCAAGTCATATGCCCATAAATTCTTGGGGCTTGCTACCTAAACATGTCATATGCCCAAGGACTACAAGACATATTATACATATACATATCATAACATAAACTTAGCATAACGTAAAACATATCATAACATACAAGCACATAAAATCTATCTTATTTTCCTTACCAAAAGGCGAGATATTTGGAAAAAGAACGGGATTTGAACACTCCTATAAACCAATTGTAAAAATGGTGATAATCTAAAGAAAAAGAGATGAAGAGAACACTAAACCATCTAAGAAGAAACTTACCAAGAAGAACCTTAAGTTTCGAGAACTTAAATACCTAATCAAGAATCATAAACAAAGGTTAGGATCTGAATAAAAGAAAACTAAGGAAAACTGAAGAACCATAAAGAATTGAACTTAAGAATAAGAATACCTTGAATGATCTTATGGATTGATATAAACCTCAATACTAAAATCACACTATATCTCACTTCCCAAGTTTTTAGAAAAGCTTAGAATAATAAAGCTTTTATCCTAAACCCAAGGGTATCTCTCTACAGTAACACTAGCACCTTGGAGGCTCTGATCAAATGCTCGAAGAATGAAGAAAATTATTGAGTACATGGTCCTATTTATAGAGTTCAAGGAGTGAAACTAACCCCTTTTAATTTGAATATAAAATGAACAAGATTTGAATTTTTGTTCAACTAACGCCCAGAACTCAGTCAAAATCGTTCAAAGGCAGGTCTAAGTGGTTAAGGGTAATTTTCAAAATTAAAACCAAACTTTAAAAAAAAAAACCATCTTGGAGCCGAAATATCGCCCCCCCCATAGGCGATATATCGCCTCCCCCTATATTCCCGAGCCCCGTTCGATCGTTCATGAAAATTCGATGTGTTTTCCGTATCTTCCATAGGCGATATATCAGCCCCTATGCTGCGATATATCGACATACGTTGATATATAAAACACGTATTTGCACTTTTTCAACATAATTTGAATTGGATAAACAACTTTGACTGAGTCATAATATGATCCTAACAGCTGCTGGAAGGTTCTAGAGCTTCTAAATCTTTCCTTTATTAAAACTATTCATCAAAAATACTTAATTCCTTAATATTCATGATCATGACAAGTGTCATGCTCTTAATGGTTCTATCTAAACCTTAGGTTATAATAAATATATTTCTATGACCAGCAATATATTTCTATAGTTATAATTAATATTCTTAAACTATAGGTTAAACTTATAAAATCCACAACTGTTGCTATGAGTTTCCAACTAAGTCATGGCTTGAACCAAAATCCACGGAATCTATCATACTACAAACTACTACTAACTACTATTATTATCTAGCTAGCTAAGTAAATATTCAGGGACTCTACAATTCTCTCCTACTTAAAATAATTTCGTCAATCTAGGATGCTAACCGGTCATTCCTTGTAACTCAAGTCTTTCTGGAGTGCTATCGTATCGTACTTGAGGACATGAGATGGGTCTGACAAATATCTACACAGCCTCGAGATGTGGAGCACATTGTGGCTATCTACTAGAGCTGGCAGTAGGGCTAATCTATATGCAACTGCTCCCACCTTGTCCAATATCTCAAAACGACCTTTAAACTGGGGACTAAGCTTGCCTTTCTTCCCAAACTGCTTCCCACCTTTCATAGGAGATATCTTTAAGAAGAATTGATCTCTGACTTTGAATTCCACATCACGCCACTTGGCATCCTAGATAGAGGGGTGAAGGAATTACGGTCTAATAGTATTCTGATAGTCAAGATCCTATGGAGTAATAGTTCTGAACGGGAGGCAACGTGGGAGTTGGAGGAGGACATGTTTGGTAAGTAAATTTTGGGGTTATAATTAATATTCTTAAACTATAGGTTAAACTTATAAAATCCACAACTATTGCTATGAGTTTCCAACTAAGTCCCGGCTTCAACCAAAATCCATGGAATCTATCATACTACAAACTACTACTAACTACTATTACCATCTAGCTAGCTAAGTAAATATTCTAGGACTTAACATCAGTGCACCATGCGAAGAGGGCCGAGTCTGAAGTGCTGGATGCCCTTTTTGAGGGGAGGTAGCCCAACAATGGAGCTCTCAAGGCTAGTATTTTGGGGCAAGGTAAAACGCCTCCGGTTTTAACTTACGCCCCTCATTTTGAAGGCTTAGTTAGAATTAGGCAATAGCATCAGGATTATTTGACCAGGACTGTGAGCAACGTGGGGCTTCCTTGTCCTATTGTTGTAGACACACTAACCCACATGTACTCATCCTAGTTCCTACAATACGGTAGCTTTTTGGACCCGGATGACATGGGGGACCAAAATCATTCTTTTGCGCTAGGAGAGTTGAGTCATGCCCATTCCATGGATGAGGGTTTATGCCGAAGGACTTTACGCATACATGTTTCATTTACATTTATCTGTCACCCCCATTCCTTTACGTTACTAATCTGTTTTTTATTCCCGTCTTAGGTGACCTGGACATGTGGAATCCTGTTGCCAAAATGAAGAAGATGATGGAGGCCAAAGCTGTTGTGGCCAAGGCCTTAACAAAGATAGCCGTCAAGGGCCCAACAAGGAAGAAAATAATCGAGCTAAAACTCAGGGACTCACAACCAGACTTGGGAGCTGTCGATGGAGTTTAAGCTGCAGCAATGGTCCCACCAGCGCCGATTGAGCAGCATCCATCCCCATCTAATCCTCTATATGTCATTAATTTGGGGCAGGAGCCTTCGGAAGGAGGTGCAAGGAGTAAAAGGAAAATGGACTCTGTCACCGTGGAGTCCTCGAAGCGGACCAAGAAGGCCAAGACCAAGGATTTTTCCCTGGCTGAGGAGCATTCCTCTAGTGAGAGCCTTGTTATTACGACAGAGCTCCTGGATGCTCCCAAGATTCTCGTCAACCTAGCTCTTCTTGGGGAACAAGACTCAATCATTCTGGAGGAGAGGATGAAGATGGTGACACGGGCCATGGACAAGGTAGCCCAAACCTTTCTCCTCCGCCGAAAGGTGGAGTTTTCCAAACGGCTGGAGGCCTTCAATACTCCTCAGCAGATCATAGATCAGCTGGCAGCCGAGATGGGTTTTGACCTAAGTTGGGGCAAGACACAGTCCCCTTGCTACGGACCTGCTAGTCCAGGTGGGGACTACAACATCCACTCTTCAGCTTAAATGATATGCCACCTTGGCGAGCAAAGAAATGCTCTTTGTCTCCCAAGCCATCCATCAGCAAGTCACTGCGGTAAGCCACTTATATGTTTTGTTTCTTTAATATCATTGTCCTTTTGTGTTTTCTAACTTTGCTTTGTTCCAGAATGCCCTGCTGGCTCATAGGAGCGCTGAACTGATGGTAGAGTTGGCGATGAAGTTGGAGACAGTCCAAATGGAGCCGGAGGGGGCTGTCAATCAATGTGAAGCTGCCAGGGAAGCCCTTTCCAAGGAGGTTACCTGGGTCCAGTCTGAGCATGAGGAGGCTCTGTCTCGTGTTCAGATTGAGCATGAGGAGGCTTTGTCCCAGAGAGATGCCGAACACAAGAAATTGGTTGAGTTTCTGGAGGCAGAGCTATCCTGTGCTCGTTGCTTGTAGGCTTCTACCAAGTCGCTCATGGAGGCAGCCAAGGCCCAACTTCGCCAGGAGGGGGAAATGATAGTTTGTCTTAGGGCACAAAACTAGGCTTTGGAGGCCATGGCCCAGCTAGAGATGAAGCAGAGTGAGGAGGCTCACAAGGAGAAGGAACAAGCTGACCAGTTAAAGCCAAGGATTAGGAGGATGCAACACTTCTTGATGGGGTTCAGCAAGACGAGAATGCTCCAGACGTCTCGAAACAGAATGAAGCCCAGGCCTGAGCCTTTGTGCTTTAATTTGGTGCTCCCTTTCCTTTGTTTTTGTAAACATACTATTTTTTTGTGGGTGCAAGTGAGTCTAAGAAAATTTCATGTCCATCGGTATTGTTATTATATTGGTTTTTGTTTTCGCACAATGGTTCTAAAAAATTCACTAAGTTTTTTACCACTATGCATGAATTGAGATTACATGTGAAGTCCTTGTTCCAATGGCCAGGACCATTAAAGGAAACCAAAATTTCGGTCTCGACGGCGTGGGCCATTTTAAACTTACCAAATATAACTTAACTTGTTTATCCTGACTTTATGATTCAGGTTCCAACGGCCTGGACCGTTATGGGTTTCTCAAATTTGACTCAGTTAATTAAATTATTTCGAACCTGAGGTTCAGGTTCCAACGACCTCGACCATTGAGGAGTAATCAACTACCATCTGCTTAATCTGTCCTGATTTTGATGCTCAGGTTCTAATGACCTAGACCATTAAAAATATTAGTTAGGTAGAAATTAGTTGATTATCTGATATTGAACTTGAGGTTCTGGTTCCAATGCCCTGGACAGTTTACAAGAACAAATTTAATCAATCTAAGCCTAAGATTCAAGTTCCAACAGTTCTAGACCGTTATAAGGAAAACATGAATAGAGATTGGGATATCCTGGACCTTGTTAGGTGTAAAACAATCTTATGGGAGTTGGGTTTTGAACCCCCTGTACAATGTGAATCTGGGTTAGGACTGGGCTTTGAGCCCTGCGTCCTTTTTTTGTTGGGAGTTGGGTTTTGAACCCCCATTCTACACGAGTCTGGATCGGGACTTTGAGCTTTGCAAGAAAACTTAAAATATGCTCGTAAGAAATTAATAACATGTCACCAAATCATAATAAGCATGCATAGCACTAATAACCCTACTTATACATGAAAGCAAGTACAAATAAATGATTATGAAGTCATTTTGGCTCGATGCCATAGGATATAGGACTAATAAGTCACCCTGGGGCCCTGTGCCCTATCCTTTGTATAACAAGCTTTCAAGCTGATTTAGCGTACTCGGCGCTAGGTAGTCTTCAACCAATAGATCGGTCAAGCATATGATGCGCTTCTAGTTAGGCTAGTTCATATGGACCAGTGCTTAGCGCGCTATTGCCCTACTTGACTAATAAGTCATTGCCTTTCGACTAGCATTCATTGTGTTATTGTCATCCTTTTACTAATAAGTCAGTGCCTTTCGACCAACACTCACCATGTTAATGTCATCCTTGACTAATAAGTCAGTGCCTTTCGACCAACGCTCAGTGCTATTGCCGATCTTGACTAATAAGTTAATGCCTTTCGACCACTGCTTAGTGCTATTACTAATCTTAACTAATAAGTTAATGCTAGGATGTGTGACTATTAAGTCCCCTCAGGTCTCTTATGCATATCCTCTGTATAAGTGTAACTGGCGCAGACCAGCACTCAACGTGCTGAGGTCGTTCTAGACTAATAAGCCAATGCTAGGATACGTGACTATTAAGTCACCTCAGGTCCTTTAGCCATATCCTCTGTATAAGCGTACCTGAAACTTCTAGTTAGCGCTATTGCTGCTCTTGACTAATAAGTGATTGCTCTTCGACCAGCACTCAGTACTATTGACACTCATGACTGATAAGTCAGAGCTTTATGACCAGCAGTCGACACTATTGCCACTCTTGACTGATAAGTCAATGCTCTACGACCATCGCTAAACACTATTGCCACTATTGACTAATAAGTCAGAGATTTACGACAAGCACTCAACACTATAAGTCAGTGCTTCCTCAATGAGGTAATGCAAATAGGAATATATCATATGTCAAATATCTAGATATAAGGCATTCAACATACTCAATCAATAATCACGAGAATAACCATAATCATGTACATTTACAGAGACTCAAGCTCTGATCAATTCCATATTCATCATTCATGCCATGCCATAATCACATGTATCACATGCATCACATGCATCACATACTGGATGTAGTTTTCATACCTTTGGTCCAAGCACAGATTACCAATAAACGACCCTCGAACATGATCCTGATTTTGAGCCCCTAGCGAACACCTACTCATAACCATAATATAGAATCCTGTCGAAAACAAGTAAATAAAGGCATCCGGACCGAGTCCTAGCCTCCGGGACATCGAATCATACCAAAACGGGTAGCAGGATTGATTCCAAGCCCTTAGGTTTAATTTCCCATGACAAAAAGTCCACTTTGGCCAAAACTTCCCTTAAGCGTTGCGGCCCCCTAGCCCTGAGCCGCGGTCCGCCTCTAAACTGAGGCCAAGCCCCCTCTTTGCTTGCGCCTCATGCCGTGGTGTGCTTACCCTACGCCATGGCCCTAAATGCCCAAACATGTAGCCTCCTCTTTCATCAAGCCTGGGCGGCGGTGCCCAAGAACAAGGTCTCGACCCAACCACGAACCCAGCCAAAACCTTCATTTTCTTCATTTAAAAATCTTCCAAAAACCTATCCAAACATCTCCAAATCCCAAAATCAAAGCTCTGAAACATCTTCCCAAAACCATCCAAAACCTAAACTTTAAACAACTCAAAAACTCATCAAAGCATAAAATCCAATCAAACTTAGAAACTCGAAAACTGAAAAATTAAAACTTGGATTACCTCTGATTGAGTCGTTTCCCAGTTAAATCCTCCGGCTAATAAGCTTCTAATCTTCCCTAGAATCGTTATGACTCTAACCTTGCTTGAATTTGAGTCCTAAAACTCGAGTTTCCTTCAAAAATGCTAACGACGTCAAAAAAGGATAAGGGGAGAGAGAGAACGTACTGAATGTTCTTTTTTATGTTTTTGATAGGTTACTTCGAGCTTTAGTAACCTCAAGCAAATCCTAATTCTCGAGGTCCCAAAAATGCCCTCCAGGGTAAAATAGTCAAAATTCACAAAATTCCCTCCTGATCTTACTAACTTTCAATACGTCATCAAATAATCATTCTCATTACCCAATATCCCAGTAATGTGCTAAATACACAATATACCCATTGATTCACTCCGAGTCAAGTATGGGTCCTATTGTGACTTTCCCATTAGCTTACTCCCTAGGATCGTCTCGTAGTGTGTAACCCAGATATATAACCACATAATAATGTGGTCTCACACACACATATATCACATATATGCCAAATATACCCAAAATGGACCAAATTACAACAATTGCCCAATTAATTATAAATGGACCAACATGCATATCAAATCATATTATAATATAACTCACATAATCACATAATGATACGCATATATCACATAATCACATAATTCCATAATTTTCCATCCTGGCCCCCTAATAAAGGCCCTAAGACTTATTAAGAAATGTGGGGAGTTACATGTATAGATGGTGCTACCCCCCAAGTGGCCAAAGAGAGTAATCTTAGGTCACTTGTTCGTATAAAAATTAAAGACGGACGTGAACTTTTACTTTTTTTTACAACATTTCTTATGGTGTTTTGTCCACACCATTTTCATTAAAAAAGAAATGGCCCTAGGGTGAACATTACTTGAAATCAGAACACCATTTCTTTTTTAATGTCCACACCTTACTCCAAGAATCCCTGGATCTTGACCACCTAGTCACAACCTAAATTAAATCCTCCCGACTATTGATAGTACCGGCGGAGGTGTTCTGCATTCCAGGCCCTTGGGACCTCTGTTTGTCTAGCCGCCTTAAGCGATATGTTCCTAGACATACGTCGTTTTCAATCTCATAGGGTCCTTCCCAGTTTGGTCCTAGAACCCCCACTCCCAGATCTTGACATGCAATGAAGACTCTTCGTAGGACTAGATCACCGATTCTGAACCTCCAGCTCTTAAATTTTGAGTTAAAGTGCCTTGCAATCTATCTCTGATACAACTTCAGTTGCCTTTGTGATTCTTCCCGGATCTCTTCGATGAGATCCAAGGATTCTTTGAGTAAGGCGTAGTTCTGGACAAGATCATACGTATCTCGTCTGTGAGATGGGACCCCCATCTCTACTAAGACGACTGCTTTGCATCTGGACACCATGGAATAGAGAGTATGTCTAGTAGATGTTCTTTCTATGGTTCAATACGCCCATAGGACGCGGGGCAACACTTCCAGCCGCTTGCTCTTCCAGGCTTGTAGCTTTTTCTTTAATGTCCCCTTCAAAATCTTGTTCACGACCTCTATTTGCCCATTTTCTTGAGTCCTTGCGACTCCAGAGAAGCTATTGATGATGCCATGTCTTTCACCAAAGTTAGTGAATTGGACGCAATCAAATTGTTCCCATTATCGAACATGATTTTGTGAGGGAGGTCATATCGACACGCAATGTTGTTTATGATGAATTCCAAGGACATTTTGGAGGTGATGGTCCTCATAGGTTCCGCCTTGACCAACTTGGTATAATATTCGATGGCTAAGATGGCGTATTTTACTCCGCCCTTCCCCATCAGGAGGGATCATACCAAATCAATTCCACAAACTACAAAATTCTAGGGACTGGTCATCAGGGTTATCTTCGTTGGAGGAGCTCGCGGGATCTTTGAATTCCTTTGGCATTGTTCGCACTTGTAGACGTAATCTACATAGTCCTTCTTCATTGTTTGCCAAAAATATCCATGCCTGAGGATCCTCTTGGACAAGCTGAGTCCAGCTGTGTGATCTCGACAAAATCCTTCCTGCACTTCATGCATGATTGCGATCATTTCTGTTAGGATACACATTTGAGATAGAGCATGGATAAATCCTTGCGATAGAGTCTGTCGTCGATTATAACATATCTGGGTGTCTGGTACTGAAGCTTCCTGAGGGCGGCCCTGTCCGCGAGCAATTCCCTAGTGGTTAGATCTTGGATGAGAGGCCCCATCCAGAACATAGAGTAATCGATGGCGTTGGTGTTGCGGAAGCTTGAATACTTGGTGCGGTTAGATGGTCGATAGGAACTACCCCGAAGAGTTTTGCTTCAACATCCATGGCCAATTTCGCCAGTGTGTCTGCAAATATGTTCTGTTCCCTGGGGATCTGGCGGATGAAGTATCTTTTAAAAGAATGGAGTAACTCCCGGGTTCGCACCACGTAAGCAACCATCTTCTAACCTTTTGTTTGGTATTCTCCTAAAATCTACCTGACCACCAGCTGAGAGTTGATGTGGACTTTAATGTTCTCTGCCCCTACCTCTTGGGCCAAGCCTAATCTGGATAGCATGGCCTCATGCTCAGCCTCCTTGTCTGACGCTTCAAACTATAAGCGTAGGGCACTTTTCAACTGGTGACCTTGACAAGATATCAGGATGATCCCGGCCCCAGTGGCATTCTCATTGGAAGCTCCGTCCATGAAGACCTTCCAAAAGGGCAAGACGGGGTCATTAGGTTCTTTGTCCTCGATTATCCTGGTTCATTCGAGAATGAAGTTAGCCAGGGCCTGTCCCTTGATGGAGATTCTGGGGACATAGGCGATATCGAACGGTCTTAGTTCAATGGCTCACTTCAAAAGTCTTCCCAATGACTCAGGTTTCTGTAATATTTGTTGTAGGGGATGGTTCATCACTACCTTGATGGTATGGGCTAGAAAGTAAGGTCTTAACTTCCTGGAAGCAGTCAATAAGCAAAATGTCAATTTCTCGATTAAAGGGTATCTGGACTCCGCACCCAACAACCTTTTGCTTACATAATAGACCTGGAGTTGGACCTTTCCCTCTTCTCACACTAACGCGACACTGATGGCATGTACTGACTTTTCAAAATACAGGTACAGTGGTTCCTCTTCCACCGATTTCGACAAGATTGGCACTTGGGCCAGATGCTCACTCAATTTTTGGAAAGCCTCTTCACATTCGATTTTCCACTCAAACCTCTGGTTTCCGCAAAGTATGTTGAAGAATGGGATGCACTTGTCTGTGCACTTTGACACAAAGCAACTCATGGCTGCTATTCTTCCTGCCATGCTTTGATCATCTTTGTGTTTTCGTGGATGCCATGCCAAAAGTTCTTTGATCTTGTCCGGGTTGTCTTCTATCCCTCTTGAGCTTACTATGAATCATAGAAACTTCCCAAGTGCCACGCCAAAAGAGTACTTCTTGGAATTTTCACATACTTCCAGATAATGGCAAATGTCTCTGCCGGGTCGTCCACATGTTGCCTCGTTGTCATCTATATAGACATCCATGTTCTTCCCCAGTTGGTTCTGAAAAATTTTGTTGGCCAGTCTTTGATATGTGGCCCCAACATTCTTCAGCCCGAAGGGCATGACAATGTAGCAACCTAAACCCTTGTCCGTCTGGGAGCTGGTGTGTTCCTGGTATGCTACACAAATCAAGATCTGGTTGTAGATAGGGTATGCATCCATGTAGCTTAACAACTCATACTCAGATGTAGCATCCACCATCTGGTCAATTCAAAGCATAGGGAAGCAATCCTTTGGGCATGCCTAGTTGAGATTCGTGAAGTCGATGCAACTCCTCCATGTTTTGTTTGGCTTTGGCACAAACACCAGATTTTCTATCCAAAGAGGATACAAGGCCTCCCAGACAAAGTTGATCGAGGAAAAATTCTCGACTTCTAGCTTGAGGGCCTCTGCCCTTTCTGCGCCTAGGGTCCTTCACTTCTGTCGGACAGGAGTTGTATTCTCGTCAATGTTAAGGGCATGGCATACGATGTTGAGGTCAATCCCTGTCATATTCGAGTTGGACCAGGCCAGGACGTCCTGGCTTTCTTTTACTCGGGCAATTATGGCAGCTCTGACTTTCGAGTTCAAGTTCCTCCCTACTCGGATCACTTTGGTCGGGTCTATGTCACTAAAGCACACCTCCTCAACCTTCTCCATGTGCTCTAATTGTAACACCCTACAACCATAGAGTCATTACCATGTGATTTTAAAAGGTGCCATTAGCTCGCTAATCAAGGTATTAGACTGAAAAGTGTGATTAAATAAAAATAAAGACTCGTTTAATGAAAATTAAGTATAAAAGGTTGGACATTCGTTAAAATTATAAAAGTGTTACATTGGGATCCCAAAATACTATTTTGAAATATATTTACATTCCAAATGTGTCGTACAGTCGACCTAGGTGACAAAATCAAACATTTACAACGTGTTCCTCAAAACAACCCCAGCCGTGGTAGCCAGGTAGGCCAAAAATGTATGTACTATTCCACGCTCTCAAACTCATGGTTGGTCAATCCTTTCCTTGCCCTTACCTAGACCATAGAGCACCAGTGAGTCGAGGTCCAGCAAGAGAACTTCACATAACAACACGCAATAATTTATTCCAACAAATACATACTTAATCAATGACAACGATCAATTACAAGTTTCTATTGAAACAGACTATGACACAATAATATAATAGTACAATAGCACAACGACATAACACGACAACAGAGTAGTATATTAGTACAATAGCACAATGGCATAACAACCTAATAGTACAGTAGCACATTAGTTCAGCAACACAGTAGTACAGTAAAATAATACACAGTAATACAATAGCCCAATAATACAATAATAGCACAAAATCATTATTGCACAGTAACACAACAACACAGTAGCATAGTTGTAGCCTTCGTTGATCGAGGTGCCCTATCAGGCACCAAGTCCGCAGCCTTAACCAAATGGGTGTGTACAGAACCCTTAAAGGGTCTCGCCCTGACGACCTGCATTCAGCATGCTTAACCTCGATCCCAGCCCATTGCCGCTTCCGACTGTTGCCGCTCTCGGCTCTTGCCAATCAGTCACAATCACATGTATGACATAACAACTATAACCAATACATACAACACTATACACCAAACAACTATACAGGTACAAAAAATTCTCTTACTTGATGTCCCGAGCTAACAACCCAAAGCGATCCCAAGCACGACTCCTAATCCTAAGCATGAGCGGTAAACCTAGTCACAATGCCATAACAAATAGATACCCATCAATCTCTAATCAGTTTAGAACTTCAAATACAAATACTACCCTTTGGGACCTTGAATACTACAAAACCGAGTAGGAGAATCCTTCCTGAGCCTTAACATTTGAGTTCCCGAGCTTAAAACTTCAGTTTGGTCACTTTCCCTAATTTGAGCTGTGAACCACACCATAAGGTCGTGGCCTGCTGCAAGTCAGAGAGCATCCTCTCTACCATCTAGGAACACAGAACTGCGACACCTGAAGAACAGCATCGCGGCACCAGCCCCAAAAACCCAAAAACCCCTGCATTTTCACTGTGTTTCCCTCAGCCTAACTTCACTAATTCCTACCAAAACTTGCCCCAAATACAGAATTATATTACAATCTTATAACAACACAATATGACCAACATATAACCATTAAAACTAAGCTAAAACCCCAGCACAATTTAGAATCTCAATCTTTAAATTAAAACTCTAGAACACCCAAGATAAATAGGTCAAAGTTTAAACAAAACAGAATTAAATATTACCTCCATAAGGATTACAAACCTTGAGCTACACCGCAATGCTTTAAGCTTGTTTTCCCAAGTCCCCAATCTTAATTTTCAGTCAATTCCTCAAGGAATCTCCCACAGCTCAAAGCACACCAAAGAGAGAGAAAGAGAGAGAGAATCATGTAGGGAGAGAGAGGGGGATAAGGCTAAGAGGTTATGTTTTTATCTTTTCACTAGTTCTAGAGCTTTTGTTGTCTTAAGTCTATCCTCAGCTGTGGAATATCCAAAATGCCCCTAAGTGTACCTTTAGTTCTTTAATGCCACCAAGGGCAATCCCGTTTTTTGCCACATCTTTCGCTGATCCTTAATTAGTCCTATGAATGACCAATTAGTCCCGACGTATCAAAATAACCACTAATAGGTTACCCGTCACTCGATCAACCTCGGATACATACTAGATTCCCATAATACCTCTAGGCTCACCCCGAGCCAAGTATTTGATCTGCTCCCTAGGATCGTCTCGGACAATACATCTCAAATATATCCCCATAACACTGAGGTCTCACTCACAATACAAACATAATTACAGTTATGCCCTCAATAGGCCAAAATTACAAACATGCCCCTATTCCAAAAAATGTGCCCACATGCATATTTATTACATGCAAACATGGATGTCTTATCACATTACCACACAATTCATTTATATCACATCATCATGCATATAATCAATAACTCGCTCATATAATCCCAATTAGGCCCTCCATGAAATGTAGTTTAGGCACCCAGCCTTAATATCAAAATTAGGACGATACACTAATGCCCTATCCGCCTCTATTTGAGGGTCCAATTCTTCGTCCTCCTAGAAAACCCTTCGTGTTGGCTATGGTGGTGGGTTTGGATCAGCGTTTTCCCCTTCGAGAGACTCTACATGGACCATGAAGATTGGTCGGGCGGAGACATGATAACATTTCCTAGGGCTCTTCTGATCTCCCTGTACAGTTCCCACTCCACTGTTATCACACGGGAACTTCATGTATAGATGGCAGATGGAGGTGATGGATCCAAAGTCAACTCGAGTAGGGTGCCCAAAGATCACATTGTACGCAGTGGGGAAATCCACCACCATGAAGGTGTTGTACTTGAATGAGCTCTGAACCTCATTTCCCAGTGTCACTGGGAGTTGAATCTTGCCCATCGAGAGCAACAAATCCTATTGATGCCATATATCTGCGTAAGGAAGAATGCTAGACCTGCCTCTGTTAGGCTACTCGCTGTGCAGACTGACTTGAATAGGACATTGACGTAGCTTCCATCGTCTACCAACACTTGGGATACTCTCTTGTTGGCGATTTGGGCATCAATAACCAAAGGGTCGTCATGCAGGAAATGGAAGTTCTGGGCATCTTCCTTCGTGAACGTTATGGGCAGGTCCATCAGCTTTGGGCACTAGGCTGGAGTTAGGACCAATGCGCACACCTCATGGTCATGATCGAGCTCGCTGAGGTATCTCTTTTGATCAATCTAGGATGGTCCTTCAAGGAGCGGGCCTTCTGATGTGGTGGAAATGTTGCCATCTACTAGGGGAGGCATGGTTCTAGGATGATACGGCACCCTAGGCCCGGGAACCACAGGACCTCCGTGTCATTGCACTATTGGGGCCCCCTAAAGGGCCTGTGCTCCTAATCTGGGAGCATACCCTCCCTGAGGAGTTTAGTATTGTCCTTGCACGCCCTGGGCCGAAGATTTTTTGGGAGCCGCTGGCAGTCCCAGAAGTCCTGTTGGCATTCTAAACCACTGATGGAGATGTCCCATTTTTTTATCGAATTTTTGATCTCATCCTTCAGCTTACAACATTCTTCGGTTGCGTGTCCCATGTACTTGTGGTAGGTACACCTTTTGCTGAAGTCCCTCAAGTTCTTTCCCCCTTTAAACATGGGGCTTGGTTTCCGATAATGGACTACGTTGCCCGTTGCAAGGTCGATGTTTTCTCGAGTATCGACCAAGTTTGTGTACGCCGTATAATGGGGTTCGTACCCTTTTTTTCCCTTCTTCATGGGCTCGGACCGGTTCTAAATTTTGCTAGATCTTTTTCCCCGAGAAGGTTTGATGCTTGCCTCAATTGCTTCAGTTTGGGACGGTTGGGCACCTCTAGGAGCGGCACTATATCTGGTTGGTGCTATTCTGTATCCGAAGAATGGGGCTGATGGAGCTGGAGCATAACCTGAGGAAGTGGGTCCACAGATAATTGGAGCCATGAATGGAATCCTAAGGGATCCAACAGATCCGGACACCGCTCGAGGTGCTGGATAGAGGTTTGTCGGGTTCTGTGCTCCGTACCCGGGAAGGGTTTGTGCTGTTGATTGGGTGTTGTCTACCATCTAAAAGCTTGGATTCAAGCCCCTTGCTAGTTCATGAAGCCTTGTGGCCTCCTTCTAAATTGTTTGAGGGTGGACACCTTGCTGCGTTGCATGTCATCCCCAAGAGGGGATCCAGCTCTAATTCCAGATTGGAGAGCTACCAGGCACTATCCATCACACACCTTAGTCTATTAGGCTTCCTCCATGAAGAGTAGAACGTAAGCCCTAAGGATTTTAGTAGGATGTTGCTTGATGTTGGCCAGCGCCCTGACTTCCAGACCAAGAATGGATTAACCATACTTGAGCCTTTTCCACCACTCTTTGGCAAGTCTGGCTAAAGTGATCGAGAAGCACATGCATTTTTCGTTGTTGCAGACATGGGCTATGGTCATCTGGAGATTGTAGCTGGACAAAGTATCTCAGGGATCAGTGTTTCTAGTATAGGTGGGTATGTCCGGCATCTTAAACCCTTTGGGTAACACAACACCCAGGATGTGCTTGGTGCACGACTCCTTTTCATCGCTTCTGAGTCGGAACCTCTGTCTTCTTGTTTCATGACGAAGCGGTCCATTACCTTTTCTAGAGTGGCCAACTGTTCCATGAACCGCCTAGCCATTTTAGGGGGACTCTTTCGTTCCTCCTGTCATTGTGGTTATTCCTCAAGTCTCCACTTCGAGGATGAATACATTCATTCTGTGCCTTCTGCTTCCAAGCATTGAGGTCATCGCACAAATCCACTCTGAATGTATCATCTCTCGAACTGACCGTTTCTGGGTCCTCTTTGCGTCTACGCCCTACATAATCCTTATTCACAGAAAGGCTAAGATAGAACTGTCCTCCCTAATCGTCTGACGTGGGGACGTTCCAGGGCTAAGTACCCTTCGGGTGCTTCCCTTGTGGATTATTGGGATGGTTCCATCCTGGGACAGGATTCATCCGTTCATTCCAAGGGAATTTCCCTGGGTCAGCCCCAGTTTTTGGAGCGGGAGAAGCTTTCTTGTGGGGGTTTGCTTTTTCGACGGGATCGGCCACTTTGGCTTTCCCTTTTTCTGGAACTAGGTTTGATGGACCGACTTCGGGGTGTGGAGATTATCTCGGAGAATGAATAAGAATTGTGTTGTTTGGCATGCCAGTCTCTGTAGGCAGGACAGGCGGCTGCGATCCTGGGGGATGAACGACTGAGGGATTGGCTCTAGGAATTGTGTTGTTTCCTACTATTCTGCCATCCTTGCATCTTGGTCTAGTACCTATTGTCTCAAACAGATCACTTCTGGATCTTCTTGCTCAGGTTCCACGTCTTTCCAACTAGGATCAACGGGATTCTCAACATCGTGGTCTTCACATCTATCTCTATCCTCCTCGTAGTAGTCTTCATCATAGTCAGCCCTCTCTCTGAAGTTCTGGGAGTCCTCAGGCAGGGGCCCATGATAAGGCACATCCCCTGGTAGGTCTTAACGACGTGGTTGATTTGGCAATGGTTCTCCATTATCTTGTTGTTGTTGGTGAGCAGGATCAAACACGGTATGCCTGGTGTTCACCATTTTCGCAGATGATCAAGGTTGATTCAAACATTCTTCAGCTCTCAATGAAAGCACCAAAATGTTTACCAAGTTTTTTGGAAACTATAAATATGTTAAGAAATAATAGCTAGATAGAAATACTGAAAATAAATGAGATCAATGTTATTAATTGTTGGGGCGCTAATGAGCCTTAGTCCATGAGTCACTAGTATTAGGCTTTAGAGAGTTTTTACAATGGAGGTTTTCTACAAGTTCAGCAACGTTTTGCTTACAAGAGAAAAATATGGGATCCACGCTATAGTGCACAACTAACCTTATTTATAGGCAGCCATGTCACTCAAGCTGGACTAATCCGGACCCAAAAAGGATATAATTACAATTGCTCGCTAATGGAGTCATAATACAAGAAAGATGACATAATTAAGGGTTTTTAATCTGGACCCATTAGGTTGGCTTAGGCGTGTTGAAGCCTTACAACTGTCCTTTGTACGTTACCACAGACTAATCCATGTGGGCTATAGAGGTGATCCTTAGGACAGGATCTGTCAGAGTCGTGGCAATATTGTTTCCTGGGAACAGTCTACGTTCCGTGCGTACCCCATTCTGCAGGTTAGTTAGGGAGACTAACTTCTGAATTTCTTGGGGACACGTCAACATCAAGGAATACTAGGCCTGTACTATCCAGACATATGGTTGGGGTTCATTTACCAATACCCGGGTTCACTTAGCGAAGTCCTGGTTTGTTTACTAGGACCCGGGTTCATTTGTTAAGGCAAACGTCTTGATGGCGGAGACCTCAGCTGGATTCTTGATAGGATCTATCTCCAAGAAGCAATTAGTCTGCCACCATAATTTGCATCTCGGAGGATGTATGTTGGGTGTGATAAGGAAGGTAATTCGGGCCTGCATCTTAGTTCCAGTCCTTTTATAATGCTCGCGCCACTTTCCCATCATTGGGCTTAGTATGGTCTGGGCTGTCAAGGTTTCCTTGTACCTCGTTCACTGGGCCTAGGTTCGGCACGGGCCTCTTCTGAGGGTCCATGGACCAGTTTGGCCATGCCACGTGTCATGGACCTATAATACGATGCTCCAACAAACTAGATTGTTAATTAAACTTTTTAATCCATTAATTCTATGATTACTCCACTATTGGTTCCATTGATATAATCAATAAATGCAATTATGTTCTCCATTTATTGGTTCGTTAATTAGAGCTGGTCAAAATTATCAATTTACCCTTCTAATTACCTCTTGATCCTTAAGTACCATTAATTCACTAGTGAACAATTAATCTATAATAAATTATAGATTTGAGCTCAATAACTAAGGAATAAATAAGGAATTTTCTTGATATTATCATATAATTAATCTAAGCAATAATTATTACATTCAAATATAATAAAATTGTTCTTTTATTTTATTATAAAAAATGTCTTTACATTCTTTTAGGGCATTAATCCTAACATGCACTGTGATTGGCATGTAGCATATCCCTGGTCATGGATATGTGTCTTAACCACTTTTATTTAATTATTTTTTAATAATCATTTATTCAAAAACTGGTAACTAATCTTATCAGATTAATTGATGAATAAATATCAATTCCAATTCAAATCCAATTTGAAATATCTGATTTATCTTTTCACATTATTCAAATAAATAAAACTAATTCATTCAAAATTAATTATCTTAAATATTTCATTGGCATTAATTTTTCAAAAATATTTAATTAAATTTTCTTAAGTAATTTTTAATTAAATAAAACTAATTAATTTATTATTAATTATCTTCAATATTTAAATGGAATTTTCGAAAATACCAATCTCTTCCAAATATGTCGTTTGCCTGATTTTTTCCGATTTCAACTCTTACCTTCAATAGTGTTAATAGAGCCACATGGGGGATCTATGGACCTATTATTTCAAGCTCCAATTAATTTAGATTATTAATTAAAACTCTTTAATATAATAACCTTAAATTATTAATCTCAATATTATTCATCTAAAAATATGAGACTGCACTCCTGTAATCATAGACATTTATTTATTGTGTACTTTTTAAATATAAAAAGTGTCTATCCATTTAATCATTGCATACAATTCAATCATCTATTAATGGTTCATAATTAATGTAACAACCCAAAATTGACTAATAAGGCTTAAGGGACTTGATTAGCATGCCCGGAGGGTATAATTGGTATATGTGTTATTAGATGATTAAATGCATGATTAAGTGGCGTGCATGATTAATATGATTAAGTGATATTCATGTTTACAAGTATTAAATATGCATGTGGGCCCTTTGTAGCTTATAATGGCATAAATGTGATTATTTGTGATAAATTGTTGAGACCACATTATTATGTAGATATATTTGCAGTGTATGGCTCGAGACAGTCCTAGTGAGCAAATTAGCGAAATAGTCACAGTGGGGTTTAATACCCAGCTCAGGGGAGCCAAGGGGTATATTTGGGAATTCAGAGAATATTTCATGAATTATTAGATATTGAATAGATTATTGGTAAATAGTTAAACATGACAAGGTTAATTGGTGAATGTTAGGAACACTTGAGGAATTAGCGAGAACTGGGAGTGGAATGACAAAACATTTAGGATAAGCTCAGTAACTCTAAGAAATAACCAGAAACTAAAGAAAAGCTCTCTCTCTCTCTCTCTCTTGGTGATTGAGTTTGAGCAGCTGAAGGAATTGAAGGACTAAAAAGTTTAAGCTTGAAGCTGGACTTTTGGAAGGAATTTGGAGGAATTGAAGCTTTGGAAACCAGGGGGATTAGTTGGGACTTAAGCTCAAAGATTGGAGGTTCTAGCTTGAGAAAATTCAATCATACTTAAGGTAAGTTCCTCATCATTTGTCATGTCAAGAAAATCTGGTATTGGTGTGCAATTAGACTGGGTTTTGGGTAATAAATAGCTGATGATGTGGGGTAGAAATTTCACTATGTATTGTTGTGATTTTGTGTTTAATTGGATGATTAAAAGTCTTAGATTCATAGCTAAAACATGCTGTGGTTGGGAGGTTTTTCTGAGTTGAATTCTCGGAAAAATTTGGCTGGAAAGAGTTGGAGAACACCCAGAATTTTTGGGTTCGAAGGGGGCTCACTGCGACCCAACTCTGGGGCGCCACGACACGTGTGCCCAAAAGGGCCTGGGTATGCTCTATGATTTTTTTGTGTGTCCTGACCGTAAGAGGCATGTCGCGGCCTGCCTCACTTGTGGCTTGGGTTCTTGGTCTCTGACATAGGGGAAAGTCGCGACCCAAGAGGCCAGGTCTCGGCCTGCCTATTTATTTTGCTCTAGATTGGTTTTTAAGGTTGGTGAGGCTTGGGGATTCGAACCTAAGCGCTCGAGACAATTTCTACTACCCTGTTTAGTAGAAATTGAGGTTCTGTAGGCTAGTTTCTATCTCTTAAGTATTTATTTGGATTAGAAGTCGATAAATACCTATTGGCCACTGTGACTAGGTTTAACACCAAAGCTCAGGACTAAGGATCGTGCTCTAGCCCGCTCTTTTATCTCCGCTCAGAATTCAAGGCAAGAAAACTGCACCTTGCGTATTTATGAATGGAACTGAGATATCCTCACGATGTAGATCGCGAACCAAGGACCTGGTAAAGCGCCTGGGACGGCATGGCCGTATGTGTCTAGCCTGTTGGCATCTTAATTATATGCTGAATGTTAAATATGCATATGTTATGTGCTTGTGAGGGTTTTCTTGTTGGGCTTCGGCTCACGGTTGCTCTATGGTCCAAGTAAGGGCAAGGGGAAAATTGACCAACCATGAGTACGGAGAGAGTGAAGCGGCGTGTAAATGTTTGGCCCACCTAGCTGCCACGGCTAGGGGTATTTTTGGGAGATGGTTGTACTAAACCTAGATTTTGTCGTTTAGCCAACTTTAGTTATATTTCTGAGTAGTAAATATTTTTAAACAGTATTTTGGGATCCCAAATGTTAAACGCTTTATGATTTTCAATGAATGGAATTATTTTAATTACCCTGTTTATGGTTTAATTACACTATTGTTTTAAAACCTTGATTAGCGAGTTAATTGCACGTTTTAAACTCACTTAGTAATGGATCTAAGGAAGTAGGGCATTACACTCACACACGTCCAGGCCAGCTGCCCCAACCAACCCGCTTGTTGTCCGAATCCGCCCCATGTGCCCGCGTCTTGACCTGCTTGGTCCCACGACCTGATCCGCCCGCGTGCCTAGTACTTTTGGCCCAGCCACTTATGCCCAATTCGCCTCCCTCTTTCAGCCTAGCCCACCTGCCTGTCAAGTCAAATGACTATTTTGCTGCTCATTTTTTGTCAAATTAAAATCCCATCATGTCAATTCCCTCAATTTTCTCACACTCAACCTTCATGCATAATAAAAGCCAAATAGAACAATTATCACAAGATTAAAAAATAATATTATTAATAATAAATATGTTTCTAATATCATATTTTATTATTTTTATTACATTTTGTAACCCCAAACTTTTATTTAATTATTTTTAGTCCTTTTTAGGCTCTATAAATAAGAGCTCATTTTATCTAGTTCATACGTAATTTTAAGGTAGCAAAACTCTACCAAATTTTAGTCACATTTCTCATATTTTCTCTATAGAATTTTATGAGAATGTCTAGCATAATAGGCTAACCTCCTTAAAACGTTAGGATGATCCTATATGCACTATGACTTTATTTGGTATTTTTGATTCACCATGTGCTTAAAGTTTATATATTTGAGTGATATATTTTCTTTCATCTATATATATAAATGTGTGTGTGTGTGTGTGTATGATCTTGGCTAATATTATAATAATTACTAAAAATGCCCAATTCCCTGCTGCATTTCTTTGATTTTCTCTTTTAATTCCAATAAGAACATCCCTCTACCCATAACTTACCAAAAATACAAGAAACCACAATTCACCATAGTTGAGTTCCAATGTAACTTTTCCCCACAAATCAAAAAATCAAGAACCCAAAACCATTATTCAGAACAAAAGAAGCTTTAATTCAATATCTTAAGCAATCTCTATCATTATTATGCATAAAAGAACTCTTCTAGAACCCTTGAATTCAAAATTCCAAATCAACCTCCAAAGCTTTAAGAACACACCAAAGAGAAATGAAGAACACTACGAAATTTTAAGAAATCTTTACCTTAGATGTACAATTCGAATTCCCAACTTTCTGCTAATCCTTTGATAGCTCCTAATCCCACAAGAAAGCTTCAAAATCTTTAATAACTTCTCCAAGAACCACTTAGCCTACTTGGTTGTCTTAGTCTCCAAAACCCATTCCAAGAGGAAATCAAGAGAGAGAGAGAGAGAGAGAAAGAGAGAGTAAATGAGAAACGTGAATGACCAGAACATTCAGCTCTTGGCTGATTTCTCTTAGTCTATGGGTTGAAATGACTATTTTTACCCTTACCCATTCAAATGCCCTTTGTCCAATGTAAGGGTATTTTAGTCTTTTTCTCGAACATCCCGCTAATCCTCAAATTATACCACAAATTTCTAATTAAATGCACTAAACCCAAATACTCACCAAATAAATTCATATTTACCAATAAACCCAGGTAACTTGTTAAATTACCAAAATACTCCTAAGCTCACCCCGAGTTGGGTATATATTTCCGTTATGACGTTTCCGCAAAAATTTCCCACTAGGAAAATATTCTGTCGATTATCATAAATATCCACATAATATTGTGGTCTCAATCACATAGCATATAAACCTACAAATATACCATCAATGGGTCAAAATTATTAAAATTCCCTTCCCAACGAAAATGGGCCTACATGCATGTTTAATACACATAAACATGCATAAGTATTCATATCATAATATAACTTGTATAATTCACATAATCACACATATATAATAAAAAAAAGATAATAATACACACAAACATCCAATTATGCGTTCTCGGCACATTAACCAAAGCATCGAGCCTTAGTATATATTTTGGGATGTTACAACTATCCCGTCCTTAAAGAAATTTCGTCCTCGAAATTTACCTTAACAACTCGGGATATCGACCCCGCATAACTGACTCAAAATTCAGAGTCTCATTCTCTACCTTGTTATTCCTCCGTTACACTTTCACCAAGGCATTAGTCTTATTCCTCATGATGTATTTGTCTCTCCTCATAGAGCAAATCTTTATCTAATTCTAGATTCTCATAACTAAGAACATGTGTGGTATCCGACACATATATTTCCTTAGCATCGATACCTGAAACATGTGTAGTATCTGACACATATATTTCCGTTCATGTATATCAACTTTATACAAAGTACATCCACTAAGATATCCTGCTACATCAGTAATCTAGATTTAGATTACATGTACTCATAATACTAGTGAACCGTACTTATAGTATTTAAGCCAAAAATTCCATATAACTTTGTTTTACTACGAACTATTTAAATTTGTTCCGTACAATCTTAATCCTCTCATACGAATACAAGATTGGGGTCACAATAATGAATTTCGAAATATTTTGATATTCAAATAATAATAATAAACCATCAATATGTACAAAAATTCATTTTAATTATTTATTTCATAAAACATTGTTCAACGCATATGCTTTAAATGGCACAATTCCCAACACTTGATCCCACCATCGCACCATATCACACAAGTTTAACGAGCCCCAAATTGCATCAGTTTAGCCTTCACCGGTCCACACTCCATCATTCGAATTCGTTGATGAACCAGATACCCTCTCGACCGAGATTGGAACCAATCTGCATTATCCCCAACCCTGATGCCATCGCTCACCGTATAGAGTGTCTCCATGTTGTGCTCCACTCAACAACACCTCATTCCCATACAAGCCCTGGAAAAATGAAACATGAGGAGGAAATAGGAAAAATAAGAAGAAAATAAGATGGCAAGAAGTCGAAGAAGAAGAAAATAGAGAGGGAGGAAAAGATAAGAAAGATGGCCCTCTTCTACCATTGCTATGCAGCCATGAATTATCTAGGGCCAACCCGGTTTACAAAGAAGAAAGAAAAGAGAAGAGAGCGAGAAGAAATCAAATGATTTTATATTTTTTTAATAATAAATATAGTTTAAAATAAAATAATTTTTTTTATTTAGTTGATATTGTAAAAAAAATTAATAGATATTTTTATTTGTTATTTATTTTAATTTGAGGGTATTTTGATCATATTGAAAAAAAAAAGATTGATCAAAATTGGGCTTAGGGTATTATTTTTTTCCATTTTGCGAAACTTAGGTTCCAAATTTTCATTTAATAAAACAGAGGGTCCGATCGGTAACTTTTTCACAATATCAGGGCCAAAATGGTATTTAACCATTAAAATATAAATAAATATTAATAAATTGAAAGGAAAAAAATAATCATATATTATTAATTATATATTTTACCTCACATAGAAGGCCATGTCAGATTAATCGATTTGCTCCCTAGTACAGAACAAGATTATGTCATCTTCAAAAATAGGAGCGTAGTCATAAGCATGAATGAACATATGGTACTCCATCCGCACTTCAAAAGTGTAATCATTCTGAGGCCAACCACTGATGATGGAAGGTATTTCTCTCAATGTGTTTGGCAATTGAGGTGGCTATTGAACCTCATGTGACAATGGCTGTTGCACTACGTATGTTAACGAAGCCTTCTATGTTCGCTTACGTCCATGTTTCTGTGTTCATGGTGCCTTTCTTTTGGATGAAATATTTTGTTTTTGAAACCTACAAAATATATATATTAGTAACATTGGAATAAATGCATAAAATATTTAATCAGACTAATAAATAAGTATATTACCTGGATTTCTATGTTAAAAATGACTAGATCTTTTGACCACATTATTTATGTATTTTAAGTCGATCCTACCATGTATACCTCAACTTTTGGTAATGCATTAGGAAGTAGAGCATTGGGTAGCAAATCTATCTTAATGACACTGCGATATGTGTCTCCCATCTCCCTATTGTGAACTTCGGTGCATCTAGTGTGTACAATGTACCCCATGTAGACGATGTTATCATAACTACCTAATGCAAAAGTACATTAAACTTGTCATTCCTTCATATTTATATGTATATATATATATGCATGTTAATTATTCAAGTATAAACATTACTAATTTTTATTTTTAAAAAGTTCAAGTTATACTTTAATGGGGCCAGGTATAGGGATAAAGAACAATGCTGTCTAATGATGATGGGTCGGTTCTCTAGGGGGTGAGGGTTGTGGTGCTTGATGAAACTATGGTTGAACGAACGGTACTCTAGACTCAGGCACTAAAGTATGAGAGGATCATCCAATGCCACTTTGTTGGACTCTTAATTGTTCTATTAATTACTTAATCATTTCTCCTAGTTGTGGAATTTGTTCTTCCATCATTGCTAACTGTGCATCATTGAAAGAAGTTGTTGGTTCTTTGCCCTTACCTGTTCTAGATCATTAGGTGTCTTAGTACAGGGTTGGCAAAATTCCCCAACAAAAACCCCTAACTCTCCCACTAGGCTCTTTCATTCCTGACGCCTTTGCCTAAATATCATTAGGCCTCTCACGTTGAAACTTTCCTTCCCTCACGAGTTGACTATAATATTGATGTAAATGAATATATATATATAGTCAATCACATATACATAAATATATATATATATCCAATGTACACTTACAATGTTAGTTGCTATGGCAGAAGCTTCCTCCCCAATCAGCTGCCCTGAATGTTTAAATGGGCTGTTAACCACAATTTCCTAGATAGCGATGGTGAGACCATCATTAAAACCATTATCTAACAGTCCTTAAGTCCATGTAGTGGACAATCTTCATCATTATATAGTGATCAACCATGAGATCATGTACCTATATAATAAAATGAATATGCCAAAATAAACTAAGTATGAAACAAATCTATAGAAAATCGAGCAGCATTTTCCAAAATTATTAACCTAGCCAATTGTCACAAACAAATAAAACAATATGCATGTTTTCATCCTTGTATCACTGCAACAGATAAAATTCTCAGATCATACTTCAATAAGACACATAACTTTTCATAATATCGTTTTCATTGGAAGACACAATTATAATCGTATAACCTACTTCACTACGAATGAATATATAAGATATTCAAACTCTAGTAACATTTGCATAATATTAACAATAAGAAAACTTACCTCTTTAAATTAATTAGCATGCTAGCTAATTAATTTTCCAATGCCCTCCAAGCTAATTCGAGTTAATATATACCTAAAAGGTTAGAAAAATCAAACATAATCAAATATATTAAAAAAGTTGACACTCATTAACAAGAAAAACAAAACATAAAGTCAAATAAATTTTAGCTAACAAAAACATGCCAAGAACTTATCATTTTTGGATACATATATATAATTCATATTTTAATTAAAAATTAAGAAAAATATCCTAGTAATTCTATTGACCACAAATTTTATCAATGATAATAAAGTCAATAAACAATAATAAATTATAATGAAACAGATAATAGTTTTAGAATTAGACTGTAATAAAAAGAACACAATAATTTATAGTGGTTCAGCCCCAAGAATTGGTAATAACCTATATCTACTTGACACTTTTATTGAATGATTCTCAAACCCAATATTAGATGAACAAGATTTAATTGAGTTTCTTAATCCTGAGAAGAAAAAAAGATTATAGAGCTTTTCCGTATAAAAACACAAAAATATTTTATTTCATTACAAAATTTTATCAACGATTCATTGATCACTCTTTTATTTTAAATTAATTAGTCAAATTTCTCTTACTCCATAAATTTTGTAATGTGATAAATGAAATGCAAATTTTATTATTATTATTATTAAGTACAACAAAACTAATAACCCAAATAAATAAATAAAAACAATCATCAACATTTTGTAAGTTTGTTATATGAAGTTGTTACATTTTTATTTTATTTCAAATATTTAAATTTATTTTTTTTAAATTTAAATGACGGATAATTTAAAGTTATAAATAAAACATATCAAGTTGAATTTAATATAACTATCGAATGTTTGAATATTTTCGTGAAACCATTATAAAATATTTTTATATTTATATCATTGTCTAGTAGTATCAATGTTTTTAATCAACAAGGATTTATATTTATAATTGTTTTTTTTCTTTCTTGAATTTACCAAACAAACATGTGTTGACGCGGTTTTTCGTCAACACTGAATTACTTAAATAGCTGGGATAAATTAGTGCTTAATGGTAAACCGTAATAAGAAAATAATAATTATAAACACTAGAAACGAAATATCAAGAACAATTGTCCCTTTTTACGTGGTTCAAAAGTTGAAATCCCCCTAGTCCATGAGTCTGTATTATTACTGTTTATCTCTCTCTAAATTTTGACAGAGTTTTTGCACTACAGAGAAAAAACACTACTCCTCTCCCTATCCAAGGTCTTAGTACTTATAGAGAAATTCCTTGGATAGGCATTGGGGTCAACACGTGAATCCAAATCCCTTGTGTGACTTGTCTCACACTAATGATGAATATTACAATTTTTATTAAGGTATGGTCTAATAATTAGGTAAAACTGACCATGGGTCATCAGGGATAACCGGACATGTGATGTCTGATCATGCACGATTAAATTGCGTGTCTGGGATTTCAGGTATGCGTGGACATGTAATGCTTGTCCCCGCACGTCTATATAATGTATCAAGCTTTATAAAGATCCAGGGAAATGGAAGATCTTTAGAATACCCCAAGCTGAGTATAGCATCAACTCGTGTCTCGGATGCTTTGCTTTATAAGTATTTCCAGCTCGTGCCTATTGCTTTGTGTACATTAGCTCGTTCTATTTTACCTAGGCACTGTCTTTACAAAGGAAATATGAACTTGTGGATCATCTATTACAGTTCTTGGCTAGCCAGCTGTATCCGAGCTGTCTAAAAGGCTTGTGCTAAATTTCAGGACGTACATTTGCCTGCCAAGTCCCTGCTCATGTTTTATGACATTATTTTTGACTTACACGGCGGGGACTTTTAAACTTCTGTTACGAATATCCAGGTTTTCCCATTACTTGAGTACTGGACACGTGGAACGCCGCGATTGGCGTCTATTCGGGTTTTGAGGATTGCATTAATGGCCTGGCCAACTTTTTTCCATCGTTTCGTCTTTTGAAACACTATCCTCGGATCTTGCACTAGTTTGATCGGACGGTCCATGTTGTTTTATGTCTTTTACGTATAAATAAGGTTGGAAATTTCCAGTACTCACCATCTTTCATTCGAAATGTTTCTACATCCTTTGACTTCTGCATTTCCAAATCCTTCCTTCTTAGAAAAATCCAAAAACCATCTGTTGCAAAAACCCTCAGAAAACCCAGCTACTCAGTCACTCAGGAGTCTTCCAGGAATTCTCCCCTACAAATTCTACTTCTTTTAATTAAGAACACACTATAAGTCTTTTGGTTTTGAAGAAAATTTTCTTTTACTGGTTTCTGTGTTTCTCTTCTTTTTTTTATTATATCATGCTCATCCGCACTTCACCGTAGTCCATATTAGGTTGTTCTCCAACTGTTTTTGGCACATAGGCTTCGACTTAGGTTTACTGAGTAGGTCCTAAAATATCTCTAGAACTATGATAAAACTGGGTAATTTCTGGGTAAACCTGGGTAATTTATGGTGAATTTAAGAAAATACCCATTCAGGATATAGAAGATGAGAAGTTTTTAGGTTTGGAAACTAGGTTGCTTAGGGGTTATGCTTCTTGGGTGGTTTTGCTCTAAACCGCCCCCCAAGGAGAGCAGTGGCCTGATTTTCGGACACACGGATCCCTAAACATTAGGGGTCTATTGGGAAACCTAGGCGCGTAGCGTAGGTAGCACGTGGCATCACACCGCGGGCTGAGATTACCTCAGCACGTGTGTTAAATGCCTCAGCCCTCCTCCGTGCTTTCTTGCTTTTATACCGATTCTAGGTTGCCTACTAAGTGTTCAATCTTTCTTGTTCGCCAGGCGATCTAATGGCACCCAAGAAGAGCATTCCCAAGAAGATTGCAGCCGGCTCATTGTAACACCCCAAGTTGCTAATAAGGTTTAAGACCATGTTTAGCGTGCCTGGAGGGCAATAAGTGAATTAACATGATAATATATGAATTTGATTGATTATGTGATTAGAATGCATGATTAGGTTGTATATTTATGCTTGTGGGCCCCGTTTGTATGTTAGGGGTAAATTGGTGATTTTGACCCGTTGAGGGCATAAATGTGATAATTATATTATGTGATTTGTACCACGTGAGTGTGGTGTTTTTATTGTGATGCATGCGTCGAGACGGTCCTAGTGAGCTATTAGTCTAAAAGTCACAACGGGATTTTGTACCCGGCTCGGAAGGGACCTAGGGGTACTTTAGGAATTTTGTAAGTTGAATTGAGAACTAATGGTTATAGTTATTGGCGATTGAGTAACCTGTGTAACCGTTTGTAACTGCTTTGAGTAACAAGTTTTTGATAGAAAATGGTAGAATTGAAATAGAAGTGAAAGGACTTGAGTGCCCTTGAAGGTTTAGTTAGGAAGGACTATTAGGAAGGGGTAAAATGGTCTTTTGGCAAGGGATTTAGACAATTTTCAGCTGGGATATTGGGGTACACGGTTTGGGCTTTGGGTCATATGATGGTTTTGATAAAAATTGAAGAGAAGAAAAACTAAAAGAAAGAAAAAGCCAGGGCAAGAAGAAGAAAAAGAAGAAGAAGAGTAGAAGGGGCTGAAGTGGGAATTTAGGAGGAGAATCAAAGAAGCTTAAGGTTGTATTCTCCACTTGAGGTAAGGATTTTATGCAACTTTTAGGTTTGTTTCTGTTTTGGTTTAAGTTTTGAGCTATGGGTTTAAATTTTCTGAAGTTGAAATCAAAGGTGTGGATTTTTGGGTGTGATTGTGTTTATGATCTTGATGCTAGTGTATATAGGTTGTTAGATGGTTCATTTGAGGTTTCAATTTGGTTTTGGGGTTGAGATATGTGTTTGGGTTGGTTTAGAGGTGTTTTGGAGGAGGGAATTGCAGGAGAGAAACCCACAATTTATGGGTTCGCATAGGGGCGCCGCAGCGCGAGGCTGAGTCAAGGGGGGGGGGGGGGGGCTTTCTGACTTCTCTGGGCGCCGCGGCCCTCACGGGTAGCGCTGCAGCGCTAGGCTATTTTCAGGATGGGAAATTTTGCAATTTTGGGCATTTGTTCCGGGAGCTCGGGGGATGTTCCCGATGCATTGTTTTAGGAATTTGGAGGTCCCGAGAGTGCGGGATTGGTCCCGGAAAGTGGTTTTGGGTTTGGTTAGTATTAAAAGTGTTTTATGTGTGTTGTGACTAGGATTTCGGAAGGGCTCGTGCTAGAGGACCGTGCTTGTGACCTTGGGGCATCGAAAAGCTCGGGATACAGGTAAGAAAACTGTAGCACCCGAGAACAGGGCATGGGCCCATAGTGTTATTGGAAGGCATGGCCCTAGATTGTATTACGTGCTAATGTATAACCTTAAATGAATTATTATATATTTGAATGATTATTTCGAGACGTACCATATGTGTGATTATAATGAAATGAACGGCTAAGGCCGAGAGCGGCGAAGGCTGAGAACGACCGTGGGGCCAGAAGTAACACTTAGCACATGGGGTGCTTATAGTCAGGGTGGGACCTAATGGATACATGAGTTATCCTTACAGTAAGGACCGAGACCCCAGGCTTTGGTAAGGCCTTTTGGGGCGGCATGGCCGTGTTTGTTCAGTCCAATGGTTTTCCTGTTTATCAGTGGATTATATGTTAACTATATTATATGCATATGTTATTTACTGTATGAGTTTTCTTGTTGGGCTTCGTCTCACGGGTGCTCTGTGTTGCAGGTAAAAGCAAGGGATCAGTCAACCAGCCATGAGTACGGAGAGCGTCGGGGCGGCGCATACATGTTCAGCCTGCCCGACTGCTTTGGTTGGGGGCATTTTGAATATGGCTGTATTAACTTGTTCTTTTGATAGTCAATCAAGTGTAAATCTTATTTTGAGTTGTAAATACTTTGTAAACCTTATTTCTGGGATCCCAAATGTTGATACTTAAAGTTTTCAATGAAACTAAGTATTTTCAAAGATTACAGCCTTAACTTCCGGTTAGTCACACTTTTGGTCTTTGAAAACCTCGTAGAGTCAGTTAGTTGCACAGTTGTGTTTTAAACTCACTTAGTAACGACTCTAAGGTAGTAGGGCGTTACACTCATCCTCTCAATGAGCCAACAAAGGAAAAGAGATCGCCTCTGAATCCCCTATTCCTCAGTTCTGCCCCGTGGTGGAGGAGGAGGTCGTGGTCGGACCTGATGCATTCTTCAAGGCAGAAAGAATTGTCTCCAAAATCACGACCCATGGAAGGGACAACAAGATAATGTTGTCCCACAAAATTGAGGTCGGGACTGGCGTCCTAATTGTTCAACCTCCATTTGAAGGGGAACGAAGTTGCGCACCACTCCAGGATGACTTTGTCGCCTGGAGTGATGAGCACCTAAAGGTAGGAACCTTCCTTCCCCTCGATCAATATTTTGCCGACTTCCTCAACTATGTGAAGTTGGCGCCATTTCAGCTCCCCCCGAACTCGTATCGGTTGCTGGCAGGGTTGAAGTACCTTTTTCTGAAGCAAGAGTGGGACTTCCCCACTCCGACGGACATTCTCTACTTTTTCTGCCTTAAGGCCAGCTCGGATCAATGAGGGCGAGGTGATGGGTTTTATTACTTGACCCAATTCCTGAACTTGCCCGCAGTCATCGAGGTGCCTAGCAATCCCAACGACTATAAAGATCAATTCTTTATGTCGAATGGGTTTCGCAACTGCGAACATCGATACTTCAATCGTCTTCGTAAGTTTTCTTTCCTTTCTTAGGTCGTGAAATTATTCTCTCCATATCTAGAGTCTTCTCGCGTGTATACTAACTGAGTAGTATCTTCGTGCAGCCATATTGTTGAGGATGGCCAAATCTGTGACTCTCGGGGGCCAATACGATACTCTGTCGAGGCTTCCGTCTAGCGAGAAGGATTACTGAGCTCGTGTCCGATGAAATGATGTTGGCATGTAAATTAATTATTGAGGGCCAGACTCTGGCCTTGAGAAGAACACGGGCTAACATCCCGATAGTCCGTGAGTTTCCACCTATCCCAGAAGGGAGTGCTGAGGTCGATGAAGGCAAGGACCAAGAAGAGGATGAGGTACCTCTAATGCGAAAGAGGCCAGCTCTCGAGGCTGCTCAGGACCCTGATGTAGAGCAAGCTTCATTGGGTGCAGCAGCTGGCCCCTTCGGCCAAGGTAACCCATACCCCTTTTGGGACTTAGATAGGGTTGTCCCCGACCTTAGGCTAGTTAGGTTTAACCCAAACCAGCTCGTACATCGTCACCCTAATGACCCCAACCTTAACATAACCTTGTTTTAGTGCGTGGATCAATTAGTGTTACATCACGACATGGGCCATCACAAGGGAACCGTAGTTGTAGATAACACCCTACACTTTAGGTTAGTTTATTTTGAAGAGTATGGAACCAACCTTAGGTCATGCGCCTCCCTGTGCCAGGGTATCCTTGCCCCTGGACTTAGGCAATATGTAGAGGAGTCTAGCCCTGAGATAGAAGCTGAGCCTAAACCTCCCCTAATCCAAGAAATTGTAGACCTAGGCTCCCCTTCTCCTATAGTGGTTCCAAGGCCGGAGGTCGTGGAAAAAGTCTCCTCCTCTAGCTCGGAGGGTAGGAATTTTTGTTATATCGTATATACATTTTATATAAATTGATGACTTTGTATCTATATTCATGTCCTTCCCACTCTTTTTCAGGTGAGGAGATGGCACAACAAGGGGTTCCTGATATCTGCACAATTTTCCAGGAGGGAAAATCCAGCTCGGGGCCACACGTAAAGAAGCTCTGGCTTACATGGAAGAAGGTGCGTCCTGCGGCAGGAAAGACCTTTACATGTCTGGCTAAGGGGAAAGGCCAGAGCTCGACAGCTCCCAATGCTCAGAAGAAGATGGTTCCACCTCAACCTCCCCCCCGATTTCCACCCGCTTCTGCTCGGGATCAGGCAGCACAAGCTGATCCCCCAACGCCTATAGTCCCCACCGCCTCCGTACGTATTCCAGTCAATGCCCAAGACCTGGAGAAGATCCCGGATACCTTTTAGGGGACTCTCTATGAGACGGCTAACTGTACGGTGGAGCATTTTTACAAGGCCAATTCGAAGGACCTGAGGGTGATCAAGGAGAGGAGCTGGGAGAACGTCATGGAGTCTGCAATGGGGATGAACCTTACGGTAAGCCAACTTTCCTTAGCCAAACATACTCTTTTGATTTTATCTCAGCGCATTTCTAACATGCTTCCTTAATTTTTGTAGGTGGTCTTGGCTCAGCACCGCAGCATAGCTCGGGCCAGGGCCAGGAATGATGAGCTTCGGGCCAAGTTCCAGGCTGCTCAAACAACCTTGACCGCCGCCCAGACTGCCCTTACAACTACTCAACAAGGAGAGCTTGATGCCAAGGCTGCTCTTGCAGCATCTCAAGAGGGTGAGCAGGCTGCAAAGGCCGCCTTGGCCGCTTTGCAAACTGAGCTTGCGGAGGCCCAAGCCAAGCAATTGGAGGCCGAGACTGCTGTGAAGGAGCAGAAGGCAGCCTCGCCAACCTCCATGGAGGGCATGTTGTACCATTGCTGGGCCTTCATTCAGGATGGAAACTTCTCCTTCCTGGCCTCTGAAGTGTGGGATCCCTACCTCGTGAAGTTCAAGGCTCGGATTCAACAAGAGTAGTCTGAGATTGGGGAGGCCTCCACTGCTGGCGAGCAGGAGATCGAGGAGGTGACGTCCTCAGAACACCCTGGAGGGTCTTAATTTTCTTCTGTCTTTGTTTACCTTATTATTATTATTTTTTTGTAAACATTTATCGTGTTGTTCCGGTGCGAGGTTGTTTTTCCTCGATACAATTTATTCATAATTCAAATATCTACTTTTTTTATCTATGTCTTTTCCTTGATTTTTTCTTATGTTTATGACTTACACATTCAAAATCTTAGGAAATGACTTTTAGATCGAGGTAGATATTTTAAATTTGGTTACAACCAAAATTAATGTTGATTTATATCCTACTTGTTAAGTATCAGGCCTTGGACCCGGTTATATCCAAGATTTTGAATATTCCAAACTTAGTTCTTGTTAGGTTTTATTGCTACCCCGAGCTTTTAACGAAGCCATTGGATCTTCAATTTTACTTACTTCCAAGTTTCAGACCTAGTTGTATCCAGGATATTTAATTAAAACTTAGTTCGCGCTAGGTTTATTGACACCTCGTGTTTTTTAGAAAAAACACTGGTTAATCAATTTCTCTAGCTTCCAAGTTTTAATCCTTCTCAGGTTATATGGCCCCCAAGTAATCAGAAAGTGAACTTTCCTTGTTGTTTTGGACAAACGCTATCACGCGAACTAATACATAGATGAAACTATATGAAAGATAAGAAATACACAATGATTCTTTTATTTCTTAAATTAAACGGCTTTTATAACTAAGCCTTACATAGACGGGTGGTATCATCATTGATAATAATTCTTTAGGTGCATAGCATTCCAGGTCTGTGGGATTGTTTCCCCACTAAGTCGAGCTAATTTGAAGTTTTCCTCATGTACAACCTCCACTATTTGATAGGGCCCTTCCCAGCTCGGACCCAAGGCACCGTCTTTGGGGACCTTGCTTGCCAAAAAGACCCTACGGAGTACTAGGCCGCCCAAACTAAAGATACGCCTCCTGACCTTTGAATTAAAATAACGAGTGATTTTTTGCTGGTAATGCCCAAGCTGTAGCTGCGAATCCTCTCATTTTTCATCAATTATGTCAAGAGACGCACTGAGCAACTCATCATTCTGCTCCTGGTCGAAGGTCTAGAGTCCGTGCGTGGCTATCTTCGTTTCGACGGGAAGGATGGCCTCACTTCTCAAAGTCAAGGAGAAAGGGGTGTGCCTCGTAGAATTTCGGTGGGAGGTTCGGTACACTCATAGTACCTGTGGGAGCTGCTCAGGCCAGACTCCCTTGGCCTTGTTTAATCGCTTCTTAAGACTTCTTTTGAGGGTCTTATTCACGGCCTCGACTTGCCCATTGGCTTCTGGGTAGGCAACCGAAGAGAAACTTTTAATTATGTCGTGCCTTTCACAGAACTCGACGAAGAGATCGCTATCAAACTGAGTTCCATTATCCTATACAATCTTATTGGGTAGTCCGAATCGGCACACAATACTCTTGACTACAAAGTCGAGGACTCTTTTTGAGGTGATTGTTGCCAGGGGCTTGGCTTCTGCCCACTTCATGAAATAATCAATGGCCATTACCGCATAGTGAACTCCTTCTATTCTCGTGGGTAGAGCTCCTATTAAATTGATTCCCCATACCGCGAATGGCCATGGGGATGAGATCATTTTTCAGCTCGACTGGTGGAGCTCGGGAGACTGCGGCGAACTGCTGGCATTTTTCGCACTTTCAGACATAGGATATAGAATCCTTTGATAAAGTGGGCCAATAATATCCCTACCTTAATATTTTGAAGGCCAAGTTCTGCCCCCAGCATGATCCCCACTGAAACCTTCACACACCTCCTGTAAAATAGTTTTGTTGTCCTCTGGTAGAACACATCGTAGAAGAGGTAAGGAATGGCCACGTCGGTACAACGCTCCATCCACAATTACATATCTCAGAGCTTGATAGAGTATCCTTCTCGTGTCTTTTCATTCATCAAGCAACTTCCCTGTTGTCGATCATCTCGAACTTAATCGGGCTTCCTGCCACACTTGGGCTCTCCAAGAATTCCACCGGTACTATGCTCAGAGTCTCGGCTTCCTTGGAGGTAGCAAGTCTAGCCAAAGCGTCAGCGTTGGCGTTCTGCTCGCAAGGGATCTGATCGACTAGGCCATATTCAAATTCTAATAGTTCTTTCGTCACTTTGGCTAGGTAAGCTGCCATCTTGGCCCCCCACACTTGGTATTCCCCTAACACTTGGTTTACCACGAGCTGGGAATCGCTATAGCACTAGACGGCCCTAGCCTTCAACTCCTTTGCCACTCTAAGCCCGACCAATAAAGCTTCGTATTTGGCTTTATTTTTTGATGCCTCGAACCCGAACTGTAGCATGGAGTGGAACCGATGGCCTTTCAGAGAGATCAATATGATCCCAGCTCCAGACCCGTTCTCATTAGATAAACCGTCCATGAATATCCTCCACAACGCGTGTACTAGTTCTCTCAAAAGCTCTTCCTGAAACCCAGTGCATTCATCCATGAAATCAGCCAGGGCTTGGCTTTTGATTGTAGTCCGTGGTACGTATAGTATTTTGAATTGGCTGACTTGGATTGCCCATTTTAAGAGACGCCCCGATGCTTCAGGTGTCTGTAATACCTGCCTTAAAGGTTGGTCGGTCATGACGTGGATTGAATGGGACTGGAAGTACGGCCTAAGTTTTCTAGAGGCTAGAATAAGGCTGAACGCCATCTTTTCCATTAAGGGATACCTCGATTCAGCTTTGAGAAGTCTTTTGCTTATATAATATACCAGTTTTTGAACCCGGTCCTCTTCCCGGACCAGCACAGCACTGGCTGCATTTTCCGTAATAGCCAGGTAAAGGAGAAGAAGCTCCCCCACTGCTAGTTTAGACAATACTGGTGGCTTGGCCAAATGTTTTTATAGATTGAGAAATGCCTGTTCGCACTCCTCGGTCCATTCAAACTTCTTATTTCCTTGGAGCAGGTTGTAGAATGGCAGGCACTTGTAAGTGGATTTAGAAATGAACCGATTAAGGGCTACCACTCTTCCAGTCAGACTCTGGACATCTTTATGCGACCTGGGCAAAGGAATTTCTAATAACGACCTAATTTTGTTTGGGTTCGCCTCTATCCCCCTCGTTTTGACTATGAATCCCAGAAACTTTCCTGATGCAATCTGAAGGTACACATCTAGGGATTCAACCTCATGTTATATCTTCTTAAGATCTCAAAACATTCCTTCAGATCGGGAACATGGTTATCGGCAGTCTCAGATTTGACCAGCATATCATTAACTTACACTTCCATATTTTTCCTGATCTGATCAGTGAACATTCTGTTGACCAATCGTTGGTAGGTAGCCCCAGCGTTCTTTAGCCCGAAGGGCATAACTTTATAATAATAAACATTCGTTGGAGTCATAAATCTAGTATGCTCCTGGTCCGCGGGGTTCATCGCGATCTGGTTGTATCCAAAATACACATCCATGAAGGACAAGATCTTGTGCTCCGTAGTGGCATCCACCAATTGATCAATCCTTGGCAATGGGAGGCAATCCTTGGGACAAGCTTTGTTTAAGTCGGAGAAATCAATGCAGGTTCGCCACTTTCCATTTGGCTTTGGGACCAGGACAAGATTCACGACCCAGATCAGATATTTAGCCTCACGAATAAACCCGCATTTTAATAGCCGAGCTACTTCTTCTTCTCGGGCCTCAGCTCGGGTTGTACCCAGACGCCTCTGTTTTTGGGACTTAGCAGGTAGACTCTTATCCATGTTCAGGGTATGCATGATCACACTCGGACTTATCTCTACCATGTCTTCATGAGACCAGGCGAATACATCTAGATTTTCTTGTAAAAATTTTATTAGCTCTACCTTCCTCCCATCGCCAAGATTTTTCCCGAGCTTAACAACTCTTGAGGCATTTCTAGGATTGATGTTTACTTCTTCATGCTCTTCAATAGCTCGGAGCTCAGATCTATCTTCACCTACTCGCGGATCAATATCGTCACTCGGGGTAATATCCCTACCACTGGCTTGCTGAGGTTCTTCCATTCCAGGAGCGGTCCTTACTTCTTGGGATATGTCACCTTCATCCTATATGGAATGGTGCCCGGGTTGTGATTTTTCCTTCATCAAAATGCTGTAGCATTCCCTTGCAGCAAGTTGATCGCCTCAGACCATACATATTCCTGCAGATGAAGGGAACTTGATCAAAAGGTGGAGGACAGATGTTATGGCTTCGAACGCCATTAACGTAGGTAGTCCCAAGATTGCATTGTACGCAGTCGAGAAATCAACGACCACAAACTGGAGAAGCTTGGAAACAGTTTGCGGTCCTTCACCCAAGGTTATCACTAACTCGATTGTTCCAATAGCTGCCGACCCCTCACCGGAAAACCCATACAGCATCATGGAGGTTGCCTTCAAATTGCTCACAGAAAATCCCATTTTTTCTAGTGTGGATCTTAATAGCAGGTTCATAGAACTTCCATTATCCACTAGTGTCTTCCTAACTCTCTGATTGGCGAGCTGGACGGTTATGACTAGAGGATCATTATGTGGGAATTGGACATGACTAGCATCTTCTTCAGCAAAACTAATTGGTTGTTTCTCCAATCGTTGTTGCTTAGATAAACGCTACTCTGGGACAAACTCAACTTTATTGTGAGACCTCAGCTCATTTATATACCTCTTCTGGGCACCTCTTCTCGTGCCTTCCAGATGAGGGCCTCCGAAGATGGTTGTTTTCTCTCCCTCTGTTATCGGAGGAGGGGTATCCTTATTCACCTGAGCTATGGTATGATTTGCCAGGGCCTCCGTAGCTGATGGAATGTTTTGTGCAGTGAGCTGACTGGGAGTTATTCGATACTGGACATACTGAGCCAAAGGTCTGACCCTGATGAGTGTTTTGATATCATCCTTCAAGTGCCTACAATCATCAGTGTTGTGACCAGTGTCATTGTGGAATCGATAAAATTTTGAAGGATCTCTCTTTGCCCTTTCATTTTTTAAAGGCTCCAGCATTTTTCCACAGAAGGCGGGTAGAATTCGCCTAGAAAATGCACTCTCTAGTATCCGTGAGGACGACATAAGTCGCATAGATCGGCTTGAACTTCTCCATGGGCTTGTTTTTCTTTGAACGTCTCTGGCCGCTCTCACCATTTCCCTTCCTCTTGCTACCTCCCCCTTGGTTATTTTGGGTAACGGTTTGAGTCGTAGCTGCAACATCCATTACCGGTCAAATGGGTTGGGCAGGGACTTGGCTAGTTCTTGCGACTGAAGCTCATGCCTCTTCCAAGTTGATCCACCTTTGAGCCCTGTTTTGGAACTCATCCATGGTGTTAACCCCCTTTGTTTGGATTTCCTGACATAGGTCGCCCCCCAACAAGAATTCCTGTTCTCATTCCCATGAGCCTAGAGCTTTCGTCCGCGTCTCTAGCTCGCGCAGCAATATTGGCGAACCTACTCAGATATGCTTTCAGAGGCTCTCCAGGCTGCTGCTTTACATTTGCAAGGGAGTCCACCTTGATGTGAGTTGCCTGAGAAGCCCATAATGCCCTCTTAAAATCAGCGGAGAAACTCTTCCACGAGCTGATAGAATGCTTTTTGTATTGCTTGAACCATTGCCTAGCTGGCCCGACCAGAGTCGAGGGGAATACCAGGCACCTCACTTTAGGTCCAATATTGTGGGCCATCATCAGGATGTTGAACATTCCCAAGTGGTCGGATGGATCTCCATCTCCATCGAATTTGGACAAACGGGGCATCCTGAAACCCGGCGGGTATGTTGTTGCTGCGATGTTAGGGGCGAAACGTTCGAGCTCATCCCCTGAGTCATATTCATCTTTTTCCTACTCTGATAGGAGTTTTTTTATCAACTCCTCCATCTTGGCTAACCTCTCGAGGGTTTGGTCCTTAGTTCCCTGGGGCTGTTCAACAGCTCCCATTCGGTCGTACACGTTTGGCGGGTTATTGTCCCTCCAAGTTTGAGCTCGGTTGAGTGGGACATTCCCGTTATCACGTACTTCGGAAGGACCTCCTCATGGTGAGTGCCACTGACTCCATCACAAGCTGGATTTCTCCTTTGTGAATTCAGGCAATCTCGTGAATCGGTATGTGGATCAACTTAAGGGCTCTCAGCCGAACTCAGCTGATTTCTCAAATTTTGCACTGGTGCTACCACTTCAACGTCCCTCCATCCAATAACTTCCATTAGAGAAACATAGAGCTTGTGGTTGAGGATGAGGATCTGGGACATTTCCGCATGCTCGTGGGGCATAAGTAGGGGCAGCGGAAGGAGGATTCCTTCTGCTGTCCCCATAGGTAGGAACGTTTCGAGCGGAACGAGGTACTATTGGATACCTTATGGGCGACGGGGAATGTCTAATTGGCAAAGCAATTCTTGTCCCGTCATGACGTACCAAATTAGCCCGCGGTCGCTCAGCTCTGCAATTTCTGACTCTCTGTGTCTGGCGATCTGATCGTGGCACAAGGAGGTCGGTTGGAACATGTCGCCTTTGCGAGTTTACCCTAGACCTTCTTTGTGGGTTGCTGTGGGTATTTCCAGGTGCATTCGACGGTGTTACTGAACTGGGGTCGAGGTTCTAACCAACCGGCTGATTTACTGAAGATCCCTGGGAAAGCCATCAAACGGGATTTTTTGGTGATCTTGTGCCATGGGCACAGAACTCAGGGTTGAGGTTCAAATCGACTGACTTAGCCTGGGTCAACTATCCCCAAGGGATTCATGAGTCCCACCTTGCCTCTTTCCAATGTTAACGTCAGTTACTAGAGGGGGTAGCCCAACCAAAACCTCCTCGATTTGTTTGGTTGCTTTGGCTAAATGGCTCCTTAACTGCATGTTTTCCAAATCTGCTGCAGTCAAGTAATCCAGGTTCAAATTCGGCGGTAATGAAGATGAACTCCCAGTGTCGTTGTGGCCCATCGGTTGTTTTCCCGACTGTTGCTGGATCTCAGTGTTTTGCTCATCAGAAATAGCAGTATGGTGAGCCTCCTGCCCACCAGGCTGATCCGTCTCATTACCATGTCTCGAGTGAGTAACCACCATGATGAACTTTGATCTGAATCTTTCACCATATCACTAATCTGCAACTCTGACTGAAAGCACCAAATTGTTGACGCGGTTTTTCGTCAACAGTGAATTACATAAATAGCTGGGATGGATTAGTGCTTAATGGTAAACCGTAATAAGAAAATGATAATTATAAACACTAGAAACGAAATATCAAGAACACTCGTCCCTTTTTACGTGGTTCAGAAATTGAAATCCCCCTAGTCCATGAGTCTATATTATTACTGTTTATCTCTCTCTAAATTTTTACAGAGTTTTTGCACTATAGAGAAAAAACACTACTCCTCTCCCTATCCAAGGTTTTAGTACTTATAGAGAAATTCCCTAGATAGGGATTGTGGTCATCATGTGAATCCAAATCCCTCGTGTGACCTGTCTCACACTAATGATGAATAATACAATTTTTATTAAGGTATGGTCTAATAATAAGGTAAAACTGACCATGGGTCATCAGGGATAACCAGACATGTGATGTCTGATCATGCACGATTAAATTGCGTGTCTGGGATTTCAGGGATGCGTGGACATGTAATGCCTGTCCCCGCACGTCTATATAACGTATCAAGATTTATAATGATCCAGGGAAATGGCAGATCTTTAGAATACCCCGAGCTGGGTGTAGCATCAGCTCGTGTCTCGGATGTTATGCTTCATAAGTATTTCCAGCTCATGCCTGTTGTTCTATGTACATCAGCTCGTGCTATTTTACCTGGGGAATCGCGCTGTCCTTACAAAGAAAATATGAACTTGTGGATCATCTATTACAGTTCTTGGCTAGCCAGCTGTATCCGAGCTGTCTAAAAGGCTCGTGCGGAATTTCAGGACGTAAAACATGAAAATATTGTCAACAAAATAAAAATTAATACCAAGATATTTAAAATTGCATGATGACTACATAACTTCATTGAATTTTTCATTGTACGACTTCATTTTGATGAAAATTAGAGTGTGATTCCTAACCATTTTAAAACAAATATATTAAATAAATAAGGGTAGGTAATCATTTTCTACCCTGTGTTTTTGTAATTTATTATTTTTGTACCTTGTGTTTACAATAATGCTCGTTTGATACCCAGTATTTTGAAATCATACATATTTGATACCATATATTTTAAAATCATACATATTAAGTACCTTAAACTCAAATTTAATTATAAAATTTTACCAATTTAATCAACTACTCTTAATTATATGAGTTCCAAATTCAAATTTATTTACTTAATTATATATACCTAGTGATACTTTAGTCACATTGGTAAAATTTTATTTATCAAATCAGAGTTTAGGGTACCAAATATGTATGATTTTAAAATATAAGTACCATATGAGCATTATTTAAAAAAAAAGGTACCAAAACGATACTGTGCAAAAACACAAGTTACCAAATGAGTAAATTCCCAATAAATAAATATGATCTCATTTTTTCTTTTAAAAAATACAAAGTTTAATTAGAATAAAATCTCAAATAATAATTATTTTAAAAAAAAATAGTCTCAAACAATTAAGATATATTGTCACTAAAAGTAAATAAATAATTAAGATATAAAATATAATAAAAACAGAGAATCGTTTCTCATATTCTATTTGAATTCAATATTTATTTGATGGACGGTAGTGTGGCACATTGAGTCAATAAGACAGAAAATTGCATACATCTTTGACACTATGTAATATAAGAACATCATTTGAAATATGCAAATGACAAAACATAAAGTTATACTTTTAAAGAAATCCTAACTGACTTTGTTTTATAGTTTTTCTATATGATTGAATTTAACCACATCCATACGAAAATGAGGAAAAATCTTCAGGCATGAAACATCATTGGAAAATATTTTCTTATACAATTGTTTGCTTAAGTAGATGTTAGAGAATATATATTTCAATGGAATATTGGAAACCAAACTTACAACTCAAGACAAGAATATAATTGGACAATAGAATTGATAAAATAAAGTTACAACTCAAAGGTAAAAGATACAAGTAACATAGATATATAAAGGGGATTACAAATACAAGACAATAATAATACAAGTAAAAGAAGAACAAAAAAGAACAAGAGAATGAAATAAAAACAACAGAAAAAAATATGAAGAACACTCGTACACTTACAGAACCTTAAGTGAAGAGCAGTGGAGACAACTATACTTGAACAAATTTTGAAAGCTTTGTACAAAATTTTATTTCTCCCTATTCTCTTAGCACTAAGAAACTCTCAAGTTCAGAAAATAGCTCTTTGTAATTATCAAGACTGAAATTCCGTTCTCAGTAATTACCAAATTAATTAAACCATGTGAATTAATTATGGTGCGGAATGGTAATTAAATGTTGAAACAGATTTCAGTTCTGTCGGGATAGAATCCAAACTTGTCACGATTGAAACTAAACATAATAAAAAAACAGCGCAAAAACAATGAAGAATACAACGAATTTTTACAACTTTCAGAAACCCTTTCGGATAACCTACTCCTTGGGGCCACGCCTAGAGAATAAAACCAATTAATAAAGAATCACAAGTACAAAATATTGACTTAAACAAAACAAGACTCCCTCTTGAGATTTGTCGCAACTTTGTTGTACTTCTCTTTACTAATCTGATTCTAATTGAAATGCTCAACCACTTGAACTCCCTTCAGTGGCCTGCGAGTGCTTGCATCCTCCTGACAAAAGACTTGTAATAATTAAGAGCATGACACTTTTCATAATCATCTTTATTTAAGGATTTAATTATAGTTTAAATAAAAGAAAGTTCTAGAACTTTTCTTGAAACAAGTCATTGTAATATAGTGGTAAGTATTCCCGCCTGTCACGTCGGTGACTCAAGTTCGATCCCCGGCAACGGTGTTTGTTTTATTGTGACAGTCAGTATCCCGTGATCCGTGGCAGGAAAGACCAGGTAAAGCTGTGCAATCCCACACCACCTGGCAAAGGTCAAGTGTGATGATTCTAAGACTGTGTAGGTATGGGACTACATAGTTGAAGATGGCTTAAATAGATTGATGGGTACTACCTAAGCTAACAAGAAGCATTTTCTTTTCAGTAGCCCATCACTTGAGAACTCCAAAGTTAAGCATGCTTGACCTGGAGTAATCTCAAGATGGGTGACCTCCTAGGAAGTTTTCCCAAGAAGCGTGCGAGTGAGGACAAAGCACGCTAAAAAGACTTGTGTTGGTTTGTAGGGCCAGTCGTCATTCCAGAAAGCAGCCATATTGAAGTGGGGTGTTACATAAGCTTTTTCATTCAAGAATCCATTTATAAAGGCAGATTTGACATCCATTTTGAATAATTTAAAACCAAGAACACATGAAATAGTTAGCAATAATCTTATGGATTCAGGTCTGGCAACAGGGGCAAATGTTTCAATAAAATCAATTCCTTCAACTTGAGTGTACTCCTGTGCAACTAGTCAAGCATTATATCTTATTATGGTCCCAAATTCATCAGTTTTGTTTTTAAATATCCACTTTGTTCCTATAACATTAGTATGACTCGGTCTAGGGACAAGGATCCATACCTCATTCCTTGTGAATTGATCTAGCTCTTCTTGCATAGCATTAAACCATGATTATTCATTTAAGGCTTCCTTCACATTTTTTTGTTCCAATGTAGAAGTAAACCAAACAAATGGAACCAGGTTTACATACCTCTTTCGAGTGACCATACTCTCTTCAAGATTTTCCAAAATGAGATTAGAAGGGTGATTCCTTTTCCAAAACTGGATTTTCCTTCTCTGTTTGTTCAGTTGTTGGGATAGAATTAGTGTAACGCCCTACTACCTTAGAGCCGTTACTAAGTGAGTTTAAAAACGTGCAATCACTCGCTAATCGAGGCTTTTAAAGCAAAAGTGTAATTAACTCATAAATAGAGTAGAAACTTTAGAAAAAACTCTATTTCATTAAAAATCAATTAAGTTTAACACTTGGGATCCCAAAATACTGTTTAGAAATATTTATAACATGTAAATACAACCAAGTCGGCTAAATGACAAAATCTAGGTTTTGTTACATTCATCTCCCAAAATCCACTGGCTATGGCAACCAGGCAGGCCAAAACTGTACACGCCGCCTCACGCTTTCTACACTCATGGTTGGTTGGCTTTCTCCTTGCCCTTACCTACACCACAGAGCCGAAGCCCAGCAAGAAAACCCACAAACAGATAACATATGCAAAACCAACACATAGCATATAAACAGGCCATCAATCGACTAAACACATACGGCCAAGCCGTCCTAAGCGCTTTACCGGCCCTGGGTTTGCGGTCCACACCGTGAGGATATCCCAGGTATCCTTTTGGGTCTCGCCCTGGCAACTCACACTCTACGTGCTCAATGCTGCTCCCGGCCCTTTGCCGTTCCCAGCCTCTGCCGACCTCAGCCTACACCATTCCCGGCTCTTGGCGAACATTTACACAATAGCATTCATAACATAGTAAAGAAATACTGAACACTCACAAATTCAATCAAAGGGCTACGCCCTGCAATTCAGACATAATGGGCTCGGCCCTGCAACAAGCTCTATGGGAACAGGGGTTTTCTTACCTGCGTCCCGAGCTCTCCGAGCACCGATATCCCGAGCACAGTCCTCTAACTTAAGCCTCGCCGAAACCTTAGTCACAACACATCAACAATATCCATCCATCATGTTCTAGTCTATTAAGTAACTTTAAATCACAACTCTAATCTCTGGAGCATTGGATTCTATCAATCCAGGTGATAAAATCCATCCCGAGCCTTAACCTTTGAGTTCCCAAGCCTAAATACACATTAATACACAAACTTGCACTAAGAGCCGCAGCCCTACCCACAAGCGCCGTGGCTAGCCTCGAAACTGAGGCTAGCACTTCACTGAAGTATACACGGACAGCGGCACGCGACCAACTCCTTGGTCTCCCATGGCCGCGCACGCACACGGGCCGCGACATGCCCCTCCTAGGGCTGCGGCCCTCACCTCCAAACCCAGAAATCTTCATCTCTTCCTGCATTTTCTTCAGACCAACTTACCCAAAATCACCTCAACCCAACAATTTAACCCAGAAATTAAGTTTAAGTCCCTTTCACACCATCTAAACTTTGCTATAAGTTCACATAGTCATGAAACTCAGCTCACAATCAAACCTTACATCATAATCCCAATTCACATGCTGCTCATGGTTTAAACTACAATTCTACTGAAACTCAAGAAATTTGAAGGTTAAACTCCTTTCCTCAGCTGATAATTCCTGGCCTTCTGTGCTCCCCCACCTTCAAAGCTCTCTCTCACACAAGCCTCAAGCCTTGGATTTCTGTTGAAAATCTCCCAAGCTCACACACCATAATCAAAAATAATAAACTGACTTTGAGAGGATTAAGCTAAAAACTGATCCTTCCCTTTGGTTCCAGCAATTTCTTTTAATTAACTATATCTAACTTTATTCTCACAAAATGACCAAGCTGCCCCTTAGGCTTAGCCTCTATCCTTAATTGACCCAAGGGCAATTTAGTCATTTACCTAAACCCGCTAAGTCCTCGAGGTCCAAAATATTAATTTCTACAATATTCTTTCCTATACACTCTAACCTCAAATATATCTCTGAATATTTACTTCCATACCCCGATAACCCAATAATACCTCTAACACCCAAAATACCCCTCGACTCGCCCTGAGTCGGATTTTCAACCCCGTTGTGACTTTCGGGCTAATTTCTCCCCAAGACTGTCTCGTATCGTGCTACACAGAAATATATCACATGCATATCATATTTTTCACATACTCACATAAATTCACATATTAACACATTAAATCATTTATTGCCCTTTAGGCACACTAATCAAGGCCCTAAGCCCTATTAGCAAATTTGGGTCGTTACAACTATCCCCTCCTTACAGAAATTTCGTCCTCAAAATTACCTGAACAACTCGGGATACCGCTCCCTCATCTCTGACTCAAGTTCCCACGTCACCTCCTCAACGTCGTTGTTCCTCCACAACACTTTCACCAAGGCTATGGTCTTGCTCCGTAAGAATTTATCTTTTCGGTCAAGAACCTGGACTGGCTTCTCCTCATAGGAAAAATCCTGATCAAGCTCCAGATTCTCATAGCATAGAACGTGCGTCAAATCTGACACATACTTCTGTAGCATGGATACATGGAAAACATTATGAACCCCTGATAAAGCTGGAGGCATCGCTAGTCTATAAGCTACCTCTCCAACCCGTTCCATAATCTTGAAGGGGCCAACAAACCTAGGGCTCAGCTTGCCCCGAACACCAAACCGTTTCACTCCCCTCAAAGGTGAAACCCTAAGAAACACTTGGTCACCAATCTGAAATTCCACGCCCCTGCATTTCAGATCTGAATAGCTCTTCTGACGACTTTGGGAGGCGAGCATTCACGCTCTATTCTTCTCAATCGCCTCATTGGTCCTCTGAACCAACTCTGGACCCAGATATCTTCTCTCACCTGTCTCATCCCAATGGATAAATGAACTACACTTCCTTCCATAAAGCATCTCGTATGAAGCCACTCCGATGGTCGCCTGATAACTGTTGTTATACGAGAACTAGATCAAAGGGAGATATTTACTCCATGATCCCCCAAAATCTAGTACACAGGCTCGGAGCATATCCTCCAATATTTGCATCGTCCTCTCAGACTATCCATCTGTCTAACGATGATAAGCATTACTAAATCATAACTGCGTGCCCATAGCCTTCTGCAGACTCTCCCAAAACTTGGAAGTAAAGATGGGGTCTCTGTCGAATACTATCGACCTCAGAGCCCCATGAAGTTGAACAATCTCCTTCACATACAACTCAGCATACTGCTCCACATTATAAGTTGTCCTAACAGGAAAAATGTGGGTAGACTTGGTATACCTATCCACAATCACCCACACCGAATCATGCTGACCCACGGTCCTCGACAAACCAACCACAAAGTCTATAATGATATCTTCCCACTTCCAATCTGGGATCCCCAGAGGCTGCAGCAACCCCGCTGGCCTTTGATGCTCAGCCTTGACCTGTTGACAAGTTAAACACTTGGCCACATAATCCACCACATCCCTCTTCATACCCGACCACCAATACAAAACTCTCAAATCCTAGTACATCTTCGTTGTACCAAGATGCAAAGAATAGGGAGTAGTATGCGATTCATCTAAGATCTCTCGCCGAATATCAGAATCCATCAGAACACAGATCCGACCCTTGTACTTTAGTAATCCCATCTCTGAAATAGAAAAGTCCTTAGTCGCTCCGACTAAGACATTCTCTCTGTGACCTCTCAATTGAGAATCTTTCCCTTGCGCCTCCTTGATCCTCTCAAGGAGTGTAGACTGAAGAGTGATGTTGACTAACTGACCAACCAGTAACTCTATACCTGCTCTGGTCATCTTCTCGGCTAGCTCGTCAGATATCTGCCTCGAACTAAACAACTGTTCTGGACCTTTCCGACTCAATGAATCAGCCACCACATTAGCCTTCCCAAGATGGTATAGGTTATCGCAATTATAATCCTTAACCAATTCCAGCCATCGCCTCTGACGCATATTCAGGTCCTTCTGAGTGAAGAAGTACTTTAGGCTCTTATGGTCGGTGTATATCTCGCACTTTTCACCATAGAGATAATGTCTCCAAATCTTAAGTGTGAACACCACCGCTCCCAACTCCAAATCATGCGTGGGATACCTCTGCTCATACTCCTTTAGCTGTCTCGATGCATAGGCTATCACCTTACCAGCTTGCATCATCATGCACCCTAAACCCTGTCTGGATGCATCACAATAAACCATAAACTTTTCATTATCTATCGGCAAACTTAACATTGGCGCGGTGATCAACCGCCGCTTCAACTCCTTGAAATTTTTCTCGCATCTATCCGTCCATACATACCTTGTCTTCTTCTTTGTTAGTTCTGTGAATGGCCTAGCTATTCTGGAGAACCCCACAACAAACCGTCGATAGTACCCCGCTAAGCCCAAAAAGCTTCTCACTTCGGGAACATTGCTCAGTCTAGGCCAATCTCTGACCGCCTCAATCTTACTTGGGTCAACCAGAATCCCCTCCTTACTGAAAATATGGCCCAGATTCGTAACTTGTGGTAACCAGAACTCACACTTACTGAACTTAGCGTATAACTTATGCTCCCTTAACTGCTGTAGGACCAACCGCACATGTTGCTCGTGCTCTGCCTCCGACTGAGAATACACCAAGATGTCGTCAATGAACACTATCACAAACTTATCCATATAATCTCTGAAAACCCTATTCATCATGTCCATGAAGACTGCTGGGGCATTGGTTAATCCAAAGGACATAACCAGAAATTCATAGTGTCCATACCTCATTAGGAAAGCGGTCTTTGGTATGTCCTCCTCCTTAATCCTTAACTGATGATAACTTGATCGAAGGTCTATCTTAGAAAACACTGTTCTTCCCTGTTACTGATCAAACAAATCGTCGATCCTAGGCAGTGGATACTTGTTCTTAATAGTTAACTTGTTTAGCTCCCTGTAATCAATACACATCCTAAGAGGTCCATCTTGCTTCTTAACGAACAATACTGGAGCACCCCAAGGCGAGAAACTCAGTCTAATGAACCCCAAATCAAGTAACTCCTGCAACTAAATCTTCAACTCCTTCAATTCCACTGGAGCCATTCTGTAAGGTGTCCTAGATACTGGCTCCGCTCCTAGTACCAACTCTATAACAAAATCAATCTCCCGCTGCAGCGGCAACCCCGGCAAATCTGCCGGAAACAAATCCAGAAACTCACACACCAGTCTAGTCTCACCCGGTCCAACCGACACCACCCTAGAGGTATCCACAACGCTCGCTAGAAATCCCATGCAACCTTCCTGCATCAGGTCTCTAGCCTTCAATGCTGAAATCATTGGTACTCGTGGTCCACCAACCGTCCCCACAAACACAAAGGGTACCTCCCCTTCCGGTTCAAAAGTCACCATTCTACGCTTGCAGTCAATCGTTGCCCCATACTTTAATAACCAATCCATCCCTAGAATCATATCAAACTCATCCATCTCTAACTCAATCAAATCAACAGCTAGCTCCCTACCATCTACCTCTACTGGAAATTCTCTAATCCATTTCCTAGAGACTACCAGTTCTCCTGTTGGCAACAAAGTCTGAAATCCCCTGGCATACACACCACTAGGTCTACAAAGCTGATCTATCACTCTAGCAGATACAAATGAATGGGTAGCAAACAATGTAGTATACAGAGAACCGGCAATAGAGATCTGACCTGTCACAAGTGAGGGGCTAGCCTCTGCCTCAGTCTGAGTCAAAGTAAATACTCTGGCAGGAGCAAGACCGTCACTTTGCTTCTGCTCATCCTTCTTGACTTTAGGGCAATCCATCTTCAGATGACTGGCGCTCCCACAAACAAAGCAGGCCCTGGTCCTGCACTCACCCTGGTGTCGTCACCTGCACCACGGACACACTGGAAAGCTCCTCCAGTTGTCACTTCCACCATGTTGACCAGTAGAAGCACCCCATGCCCTCCTATCTGAACTGGGAGGAACAAAGGAATCTGGGGCCTTCCTCTTCTGCTCACTAAAACCACCTCCCCGACTGGATCCAACAAAAGGAGGCACTATCCTCCTGGCATCGCGCCCAACAGTGCTCTCTCTCCATATCTGATCTTCGGCCCTCTCAGCTGTAAAGGTCTTGTCCACTACCTAGGCATAAGTGGTAGTCTCTGGATCCAAAGTAATATTCACATTGCGGGTGATCATACCGTTCAACCCCTGCACAAACCTGTCCCTTCTGGCAGCATTAGTCGGCACTAAATCTAGCGCAAATTTCGCCAATCTGTCAAACTTCAAAGCATACACTGTCACTGTCAATTGGTTCTGAGTCAGGTTGATTAACTCATCAACCTTCGCAGCTCGAACTGCCACACTATAGTACTTCTCATTAAATAAGTTTTTGAACTCTTCCCAGGTCATAACTGTGACATTCCTTCTTTGAACCACCATGTCCTACCAGATGCGGGCATCCTCTCTAAACATGTAGCTAGCACAAGCTACCCTCTCATTTCCCTAAACCCTCATAAAATCCAGAATTGAGGAGATCATATTCATCCACTGCTCTGCGCGCAGTGGGTCTGGTCCACCCTCGAAGGTGGGAGGATGTTGATTCCTGAACCTCTCATACAAAGCTTCCCATTTATTCTCCATAGCAGATTGAACCGACACTGGCGCCACAACCTGCTGAACTGGCAGCCCAGTGACCTGAGGTGAGGCCTTCTACCTCAACTGTCGTAGCTCTTCCTCTGTTCGCTGCAGTCTCGCTTCCATCTCGGAATATATCTCTTGCCAATTCTGTGGGGCAGGTGGATGGTCCTGACCCCGGTTGTCATCCTCGGCCTACTGCCGTGGAGTCTAGATGATTGTCGAGGGATCTCAACAAATATGCCTGGAACCAACGACGCCGCTCATCAGGCATGATAACAACATCCAAAACCACCTCCCAAACACATTAGCCATCCACAAGCAGTAACTCATATAGCATACAGATAGCATATAACACACAATGGTCCATGCCCTGGCATCATGCACATGTTAACTCACTCATCATGCTCTATATAAGATAAGCAAGCAAACAGGACATTCAAGCACGTATTCAAGCATATTAGTCAATCATACCAACCAACCGTGAGTCAAGCTTGTCACTGACAGCTAGCGTACATGTTCGGTCATTCTCCAGAACCAATAACCTTGGCTCGCTCTGATACCAAGTTGTAACGCCTTACTACCGTAGAGCTGTTACTAAGTGAGTTTAAAAACGTGCAATCACTCGCTAATCGAGGCATTTAAAGGAAAAGTGCAATTAACTCATAAAAAGAGTATAAACTTTAGAAATAACTCTATTTCATTGAAAATCAATTAAGTTTAACACTTGGGATCCCAAAATACTGTTTAGAAATATTTATAACATGTAAATACAACCAAGTCGGCTAAATGACAAAATCTAGGTTTTGTTACATTCATCTCCCAAAATCCACTAGCTGTGGCAGCCAGGCAAGCCAAACATGTACACGTCGCCTCATGCTTGCTACACTCATGGTTGGTTGGATTTCTCCTTGCCTTTACCTGCACCATAGAGCACCCGTGAGCCGAAGCCCAGCAAGAAAACCCACAAACAGATAACATATGCAAAACCAACACATAGCATATAAACAGGCCATCAATCGGCTAAATACATATGGCCAAGCCGTCCTAGGCGCTTTACCGGGCCCTAGGTTTGCAGTCCACACCGTGAGGATATCTAATGGGAGTACTAAGAAAAATCTTTTAAATCATCAACAACTACATTAGCTGATTCCATAACAATTTGGTTTCTCATGTTATGAACACGATTGGCCCTACTATTGGTGGAATATCCAAGAAAAACTCCGAAATCGCTTTTGGTATCAAATTTGCCCAGATTTTCACAATCTCTAAGAATATAACACAGACACCCAAATACATGTAAATAATTGACATTTAGTTTTCTAACTTTCCAGATCTCATATTGAATTTTATTTGTAGCTAGACGTAGAAAAACACTATTAATTGTGTAACAAGCAGTGTTAATTGCTTCAGCCCACAATTTCTTTGTGAATTTTTGCTATTTAGCATAACTCTAGCCATTTCCTGCAAGGTACGATTTTTTTGTTCCACTACCTCATTTTGTTATGGGGTTTTGGGTGCAGAAAATTCATGCAGAATTTCAAAAGATTTACAATATTCATCATAAACAGAATTATCAACCTCCTTACCATGATCACTTCATATTCTTACAATTTTTCTAATGTTACAATTTTTTTCAACTCTTAGTCTTGTACAGAGAGCTTGAAAAGCGTCAAATGTATCTGACTTTTCTCTTAAACAATCTACCCAAGTAAATCTAGAAAAATTATCCACAAATACAAAAATGTATCTCTTACCATTAATGCTTTCAACCTGTATAGGACCCACGAGATCCATATGCAATAATTCCAACACATTTGAAGTATTAATATCAGATAGTGCTTTATAGGAAATTTTCAACCGTTTTCCCAATTGACATGATTCACACTTACCAAGGGATTCTTTACCCAGCTTGGGTATACCACGGATGAGACCTCCATTAGCAATCTTTTTCACGTGTTGAAATTTATATGTACAAGTTTTATTATTAATTAGTGTTATTAAAACTCGATGATGACGCATGACATGTGAATTTTTGTGTGAGTGTTTAACAATTATACAAAGAACGAGAACCTTTAAGAACAATGTCACCACTATGATTTACAACATTACACTCATCATGCTCAAAAATTAACAAGAAAACCTTGGTCAGACATTTGGCTTATGCTAATTAAGTTGGTTTTTAGCCCATCAACAAGAAGCACATTTTTCAGTTTTGGTAACTGTAACGCCCTGAGTAGCCAAGACCATTACCATATGTGTTTATAAAGGTGCGAGACTTGCTAATCAGGTCGTTTAGTTAGAAACGTGTCACTGAAACCATAATTGAACTAGGGTTAAAAGATTATTGTAATAAAAGATGCATTTCATTTTAAATAAACATTTTATACATGGGATCCCAAAAGAAATAGAGTTTAGAAGATAGTTCACAAAATTCCAGGATATATGTACAGCTACTGGCCACTCTAAGGGAAAAACAGACATTTAGGCTTCTCTTGTCCTGTACCACTCCTCGACCATGGCGGCCGATCAGCTGACTATGTACATTCAACCCTTGCCTTTACCTGCACCACGTAGCACTTATGAGCCAAGGCCTAGCAAGAAAACTATAATACAGAGAATAAATGATAAACAACAGTTAGATATTTCATGAATCATCAATTAGATACAAACAGATCATATTGCTCATGTAAACAGTGATATCAATTTACAAGCCAACTATCAGTTTAACATCAATAAACATTTCACATAATATCTAGGGTCGACTCCCTTAGGCCGAACCCTCTAAATAAGTCACTGTCTTCGGCTCACTTAGGTCGAACCCAATGTTTAACCCACCGACTCTGGCTCGCTTAGGCCAAGCTCAATGATTATTTGATTAACCCCAGCTACCAATGGTCGAGCCGCATCCTGTACTCTTAGGCCGTTTATCACATGTCCCCATGGCATAATTCCATCTATGATATAATATATAAGTAAAGGGAACTCTTAGTCCCAACATAACCACATAACTGGGTGCAGTTTCTTACCTTTGATTCCGATAGTTTTGATTAGTGAAATCGACCTTCAAGTACGATCCCGTTCGAGCCCTAGCGTACACCTAGTCACAACAATAATTAGAACCATCACTAAACTTCAATTCCATGACCTAACCTCGGGACAAATCCCGAGCCCTCGGGAAGCCCTAATTCCACCAAACGGGGTGCTGGAATCAAACCCCGAGCCCCCGGGCAAAAACCCTAAGAAATTACCCAAAAATCCACTTCTGAAGGCAGGGTAGCGCTAAAGCGCCACAGAGTGGGAGCTAGAGTGCTACAAGCAGAGCCAAAATCCCCCAAGAAACCCAAGCCTAGAGCCCTAGCACCCTAAGGCTAGCGCTACAGCGCTACTTACAGCAAACTCAGCACACTGAGTTTTCTCCTTTGAATTTCCCCGAGCCAAACCTCCCTAAAATTCCTCCAAACTTCAACCACACTTCAAAATAGACCTACCATCCTCTACACCTCATCCCACATGACCCAATAACACCAAATTTTCCCACATGCACCATCAATCACAGAAAAAACCATGTTTGAGCTTGAAGCTCAGAAACTCAACAGAAAAACCGGAACAGCCCAGAAACTCAAGTGACCAAGTCCATAATTATTACCTTTAGAGTAGGATTCCACCCTAGGTTACCCTTAGTGCCCTTCCAGCCTTTAGCTCCTCAATTCCCAAAGCTCAATTCCCTTAATTTCCATCCAAAAACTCAAGTTTAGAAATCCATTCTAGGAAAGTTCAGAAAACTTAACAGAATCCTTTAAACCTCACCTCAATTGAGTAGTTAACTCCTTTAGCTTCACCAAGGATCCTAACCCTAAGCTCCACCCTAAGCTTTCTCTGAATTACTCCTCTAGAAATCATCAAGAGATGGTGAAGAGAGAGGAAACCGAATGGAGAAGAAAGGGTAAGCTCTATGTTCTGTTTTTCTTTCTTTCCTTCTTCTTTTCTTTTCTTTCAGCTTCTACTACTTTATAAACATTCCACTAAGTCTATAAAGACTGAATATCACTTATCCCTTTTTAAATCAAATGACCATTTTGCCCGCCCATTAAAACCTAAGCCTTTAAACATTCTAAGGGTATTTTGGTCATTTGTTTCCAATTCCCGCTAATTCCTCTAGTGTCCCTAATAATTACCGCTTACTTCCCAGCACCTAACAAATCACCAATTATTTTCCTCAATGTCGAATAGTCTCCAATATATTTCCCAAATTCCCAAAATCACCCCCAGGCTCCCCCATGCCGGGTATAAATCTCCACCGTGACTTTTTCGCTAAACTGCTCACCAGGATCGCCTCGAGTCACAAGCTGCAAATATATCCACATAGTAATGTGGTCTCTACAATTTATTACAAATAATTACATTTATGCCCTCAAGGGGCCCAAATTACGAATATGCCCTTTTAATCTAATCAGGGCTTACATTCTTACTAATACACATAATCATGCATCTCATATATACAAATAATCATATAACCATGCTTATCACATAATCATGCATTTAATCATTTAAATCTCTGTTTTAGATTCTGAGTTCTTGAATACTCTTGAAGAAATTGTTTTGCTGTAAATGGGTGTGTTGATCCGAGCCTAATATGATAGGAAAATAATACTTTGCATCGGTTAGGAATTAGTTTGGTAGTTATGATTATTAATTTAGGGTGTAAAATTGAAGTAAAAATTCGATTTTTAAGCTTGTAGAAAAAACTGGGTTTTTCCCGCCCTTTTAGAATCGAAAAGTTTTTCCCGAAAAACTTTTCCCTTATGATTTTTAATCCATTTTCCAAACTGTTCGTGTAGAATTTAGTGTTTTTGTTAGAATGTTGCTAGTCATATAAAAGCTTTACTTTTATACACGAGCAACATTATTCTAACTTTTCACACTTCTTGGTCTTTTGGCCGTAGATTCTCATCTCCCCTTCTCTGTTCGCAGATTTTCATGCAAGATCCGTGGGGAGGTGAGAGGCCGATCGACGATGACTTGCTCGCCCAGTTGCTTGAAGATCAGGATCAGTCGTCACTACTTATTCCAGAGATTCCTTTTTCCCATACCCCATCTATCACACCTTCAACCAGACCATTAAACATGGGTCGAGTAAAATCCACCGCCCAGAAAAAGAAATCAACCAACCCACCTACAAATCAGCCTGCTCCTCGGGCTGAAATTCCTTCGACCAAAAGTCGAGCTGAAAACACTCATCTAGAAATCCAAACAAAGGTCCAACCCCGAGACATCCTTCGATGAGATGGTACGTTGCTCCTCCTAGCAACATTACAGTTAGGATGATAGCGAATTATCTCAAAAAGTATGGACTTTATGGGATTACCCTAAACAAACCTTCCATCGACCAGAGGGCAAACCTTCCTGGGTGCATCTACAGTGCCTGGTCAAGATACCATATTGAGGAAGGGGCAACCTTGCCTCTTCATCCATTCTTCTAGGGGTGGCCAACTATTTTGAGGTCGCTCTCTTCCAAATCACCCCAAATGGATATAGAGTGATTTCTTCTCTCTATATACTGTACTGCCACAAGAAGTGGCCTATACCTTCACCACATGATATCAATTACTTATTTGATCTCAAGTCCAACCCTAGTCACAACAACACGGGGTTCTTCCATTTCTATCACGAGGAATCGACTCCCACCTTCTTGAGTGAGACTACCTACAAGTCCAACGTAGGAAAGTACTTCCAGGATTACTTTTTAACAACCAACCTGGTCGCCAATAATCTGGCCTTCACCCAAGGAGGTAATTTCATGCTTCTCTGATCGCTTACTTTCTTTTAGTTTTTCTACGCAATCCATAGAATTTTAGTGCCCTTCATGTCCATGGCACCGACCAACTCCTACTCCAGAAATGGAGATACGAGCAGCTTCCCTGGCCAGCATGAAGGACATAGAAAAAAGCGTCAGAGCTGGTCACAGAGGCCAATCGAAGGCTAGCTGGTCTTCTGGCATCTCACTAGGATGTGAGGAAATCAACGGCGAGGAGTGTTATTGGTGGAGAAGTTCCTGAGTAGCACCAAGACGTGTCACAACCTCTGAGGAGGAGGACAACTGGGGTGACAATCAAGGAACCCTCCAGCACCCCGCTAGCAGCTACTCCCCCTGCTACATTGGGAAAGGCCAAAAAGAAAGTTTCCGTACACCCTGCGCCCATTGATGAATCTTCAAATGAGAACAGTACTGACCTCTCACTCTTAGACAGTTTTCCCATTCCCTATCATTTAATTGGTGGGGATGGAAACTTTAAATACAAACCCAATTTAAATTCAGATTTCTTCTAGGTAGTGAGTGAGTGTAGCGGTAGTACATTAAATAATGTAGCGACCAGTAGCAAATACATCTTTTCATATTGTCTAACTGCTCGTGTGTTTTCTTACATGTAGATATGTCATCCGTAGATATGTTTGAGCTTTATAGCACACCTGCTGCTCCTTCGAGCAAGATGAAGGAGAGAAGACAACACGCAGAGAGAGTAGCAAGGCCCCTCCGATGAAAAAGGCTCGGACTGGAGATCATCCAGCAACGGTTCCTTCAAAGGAAACAATGCCCCCTCTGTCTCCCCTCGACCAGCTGTCTTCCCCAGCACCAGCCGACCAGGACCCTCCTCCACCAGCACCTGTCGACCAGACACCTCCTCACCAAACTGGAGATGTCTTGACAAATCCCGTGGTTAGCTCGGCCAAAGAGAGGATGACCAAACTCTCAAGGCACAAACGCAGCCGAGAGGCCATTGTCAGTACAGACTCCATGGAGGCCAACCAGATAATTAACCGAGTGCTGAACGAAATAGCCAGTGTAAGCTTCTATTTATTGCTGAGCTTTATTTATTTACCTTGTTATTTTCTTCCATCCCCTTATCTCTTTATCTGATCACAGGGAATGCTGACTATGACTGCCAGCTGGTGCCGCACGGGGGCTTTGGCTACTCAGTTCAAATAATTTGACGCCAAGCATGCTGGGGCAATCAAGATGCTCGAGGGGAAAAATGCAGAACTGCTCGATTAGAAGAATAAGCTAGCCGAAGAACTAAAGACATTCCAAGCTGCCCTGACCAAAGTCGTTGTGGAAAAGGAGAAGTTCAAGGAGTCTTCTAAGCTTAACTTCTAGGAGACCAAGAAGCTTGAGGATGAGCTGATCGCTAGCAGAAAGGAAAATGAAGGGTTGGAGGGGCGCATTAAAGAACTCGAGGAGGCCAACACCAGCAACTTGGAGAGGTATAAGGGAGCCACCTCCAATTTCTTCTATGCATTCTGGAAACACAACCGCGAGGCCAACTTCAACTATCTTTCCGAGAGCATGAGGCGAACTGAAATAACCCATTGCCTGGCTCGCCTAGAGGAAGAGGAGAGAGATAAAATCCCAGCCTCCCTCGAAATCTCCTTGGCCACGGGCATGGAAGGCGCAAAAGTGGAAGCTGGGGCCTCTGTCGACCAGCCAACTCCTCAGGACCCTCCTGCTGCTTCATAATTTTCCTTGTTTTTCTTTAATTTTATCTTGTAGTCAAGACAATTTTTATTGCTGCACGGGCACCTTCTCTTTTAAAAGACAATTACATCCGAGCAGTAACTGCTCACGATGTAAAGGATTTCATTTTTGATATTATAATATTTGCATTTTATTATAACATCTGTTTGCATGACCGAACTTAGCTTAGCACTTTGGTTTGATTTAACAAAATAATTTTTTTTAAAAATACTCTAAGTACCGTAGCATGCTTTAACTTATTTTGCTCCTGTGTTTACATACCTGTTGATATGCTTTGCTTACAAGATACCTTATATGCCCCCCAAGTGATTGAGGAGCTTTAGGTCCTTGGTCACTTGCCTTGACCAAAACCTGTTCGAACGTTTCTGCTCCTAATAGAGATTTTAGAATGATAATATAGGAAAACAACACACGTAATGAGCAAAACTTGTAATAAATACAATAGTTTGGCAAGATTGACTGGCTGCGCACAGTCCCTTTTATTTCTCATAATAAATGGAAAATCGTGTTTGTGCGAGTGATCAAGAATATGATCTTACACTTATAAGCAATCAGTCGCAAGAATGACTAACCCTTGTTCATAAACATGTAAAAAGTAAAATTAATACAAGCCAATTCTTTAAGAAGAATTGTTTATTAATAGTACTTGCGCAGGTGTTCTCCAATCCAATAGCGAGGAATGAGATCTCCATTTAAGCGAGCAAGTTGGTAAGTGCCTGGATGGAGGACTTCTTCAATTTGGTAGGGTCCTTCCCAATTAGTTCTGAGTACTCCAACAGCTTGATCACGGGTGTTAAGGAAGATTGTTCTAAGTACCAGATCTCCCACATTAAACATCCTTTCTCATACTTTAGAGTTAAAATACCGGGCGACCTTTTGTTGGTAAACTTCTACTCAGAGTTGGGCTTGCTCGCGCCTTTCATCAACAAAATCCAAAGATTCCATCAATAACTGGCTATTAGCAGCTTGATCGTATGCTATCTGTCGATGTGTCGACAGATCTAATTAACAGGCAACATAGCCTCATATCCATAAGCTAAGGAAAATGGAGTATGGCCCGTCGCTGTTCGATGGGATGTTCTGTACAACCAGAGGACTTCAGAGAACTGCTCTAGCCATGCTATCTTTGCATCCTCAACCCTAAAGAAAAGCTTTTCGTAATTCCATCCCACTCGCAAAAATCCGTGAACAGATCGCTATCAAAACTGCGTGTCATTGTTTGAGACAATTTTTCTTGGTAATCCATAGCGACACACTATGTTTTTTACCACAAAGTCCAGCACTTTCTTGGCCATTATGGTCGCAAGTGGCTCAACTTCGGCCCACTTTGTGAAGTAATCGACAACCACCATGACCATAGAGTATCCTCTTCGGTACAGAATTCTGTCGACTAGGATAAACCTAGCAGCCTGCCACTGAAGAGTCATGGCTTTGTTCCTATCCGTTGGCAGTACTCCCTGTGTCAAGAATTCAATGAAAGGTGTCATCCATGTATCCGCTGCCTAAATCTCCAAAGAGGTTTCTTCTGCTTTAGTGCTTGGTGCAGACAACCGTTCAACATGTACTATATTCAGGATGTCAGCATCCTTGGCACTCGCTAACTTGGCCAAAGCATAAACATTTGAATTTTGGTCGTGAGGAACTTGCTGGAGAGTATACTTTTCAAACTTTGCCAATTGATCCTTTGCTTTTTCCAAGTAAGCAACCATCTTCAGCCCCCGAGCTTGATACTCTCCTATAATCTGATTAACCACCAACTGGGAGTCACTATAGATTTCAAGTGACTTTATGTTCATGTCCTTGGCTAACCGTAAACCCGTGAGTAGTGCTTCATACTCGGCTTTGTTGTTGGATGCCGTGAAGTTGAATCTAATCACACAATGGAATCGATGCCCTTCATGCATTATCAAAATCACTCCAGCTCCAGCGTGATGTTCATTAGAAGAATCGTCTGTAAACAACTTCCAAGTGTGAATTTGGTTTTGAGGCTCATGATCCTCTGCCTATTCACCATATGGAAGCTCAGTGATCTCTACGACAAAGTCGGCCAGAGCTTGCCCCTTTATTGTTGTTCATGGCAAGTAAGAAATTTTAAACTGCCCAAGCTCAGCTACCCATTTCAACAATCGACAAGCGACTTCTAGCTTTGGCAGAACTTGTCGTAGGGGCTGGTCAGTTAGTACGGTGATGTGGTGTTCTTGAAACTATGGCCGCAACTTTTTGGAGGCTGAAATCAAGCAGTAGGCTAATTTTTTGATGGGTGGATGCCGCAGCTCTACTTCTATTAGCATTTTTCTTACATATTATACAACCTTCTGCACATTTTCTTCCTCCCTTTCTAAGACAGCACTTGTAGCATATTCTGTGACCGCCAAATAGATGAACAAAGTTTCCTTTTCAACCGGTTTAGATAGAATTGGTGGCTGCAACATATGAGACTTAAAAGCCTGGAAAGCCTCTAATTAGATTAAAAAATGGGATGCACTTATCTGTCAATTTGGAGATAAATCTACTTAGAGCAGTGATTCTTCCGGTTAAACTTTGAACATCTTTGATCTTTGTTGGCAATTTCATATCGATCAGAACCTTGATCTTTTTGGGATTAGCTTCAATTCCTCATGAGTTTACTATAAATCCCAAAAATTTTCGTGATCCAACCCCGAAGGAACACTTGAGGGGATTCAGCTTCATCTGATATTTGTTCAAGACGTTGAAGCACTCTTCCAAGTCCACTACATGTCCTTCTTCCTTCTTTGACTTAACCAGCAAGTCATCAACATATACTTCCATGTTTGTACCGATCAGCTCTTTGAACATGTGATTCACTAATCGCTAGTAAGTTACACCAGCATTTTTCAAATCGAAGGACATTACTTTGTAACAATAAAGCCCCGTATCGGTCTACAAGCTAGTGTGATCCTCATCAGGTGGGTGCATACTAATCTTATTGTACCAATAGTATGCATCCATAAATGATAGGATCTCGTGCCCTGAAGTGGCATCGACCAGCTGGTCGATCCTTGGGAGCGGGAAACAATCTTTTGGGTAGGCTTTATAAGGTCTGTGAAATCCATGCATGTTCTCCATTTTCCATTCGGCTTTGGAACCAATACGGGATTAGAGACCCATGATGGATAAAATGCTACCCAGATGAATCCATTTCACTTTAGCTTCTCGAATTCTTCTTTCAGAGCCTTCGATCTGTCTTTGTCGAGGAGCCTTCTATTTTGTTGCACTGGTGGAAAGCTTTAATCTATATTCGGACATGGCTGATAACTGTTGGTTCAAACCAAACCATGTCTTTATGCGACCAGGCAAAGACTCCCTGGTTTTTCTTCAAAAATTCCACCAGCTTTTGTTTTGCCGTTGTCTCTAAGTTTTCACTGACTTCCAAAACCCTGGTCGGATCTGCTTCATCGAGTTGGACCTCCTCGAGGTCCTTGATTGGTCCTACTTCATCCTCAAAATCCCCAAAGCGAGGATCCAAATCCCTATCCTTACTTTGGGCAACACCCTATTTGGTGACATGCTCACCTGATTGGGCTTGTATTTCGTTGGCAATCTGCAACTCTTTTCTTGCAGCTTCCTTCGATCCGCCTCTCTTCTCCTTTGATATTGAGGAGTTGTAGCACTCCCTCACTTCTCATTGGTTCCCTAATACGCATCCTATCCCTGCGTCAGTTGGGAATTTCATGGCAAGGTGACAAACCAAGGTCACAGCTTGCAGGTCGACCTGAATAGGTCTTCCAATTATAGCATTGTACGCGGAAGGACAATCAACTACTATAATAGTAGTGAGTAATATCCTATTCACGGGCGTAGTTCCGCCTGTAACTGGGAGCCTAATCGACCGTGTTGGTGCGAGCCCTTCGCTGGAAAAACCATAAATGATTTGGTTGCACGGCTCCAAATCCTTCACGGACAACTTCATCCTTTCTAACGAAGATTTGTACAAGATGTTGACTGACCTCCCTGTATCAACCAACTCCCTCTTAACCATCATGTTGGCAATCGGGACGTCCACGACCAGCAGGTCTGAATGTGGGAATCAGACATGTTGAGCATCGTCTTAACTCTTCCTCTGTTTGAGAATTTTTAGGCGCTCGATCTTCCACACTCATCATCTCAACGTCTTGGTTGTGGCGTAAGGTCTGAGCCTATCGCTTCCTTGCATTCCCACTATCTCTTGGAAGGTGTGGGCTGTCGCATATGGTGAGTCACGTACATGCCACAGGACCTGGATGTAAAGGTGGCGAGCGCTAGTGTATAAGCGCCTGCTCATTGCCTCCTTGAGCCTCTCGTTGGGAACCTCATGTGGCTCGCACGTATCTCCTTAGGCATCCTTCCTTAGAGGTGATGGTCGCTTATAAGGGACATTTGCGCTGGTCGCCTGGTAAAACTCAGCTCTACTTTCGACAAGGGCCATGTAGTTGGTGAATCTTCGCTGGTACTATTGCCTTTAGGGCGTTTATTTTAGGACGTTGATGGCTCATTGTTCGCCTTTTTTCCAACGTTTTTACCATTCTCGTTCCTGTTGCCTTTGTCGTTGCCGTTGGGTTTATCCGACCCGTTGGTGACTTTGGCAAGATCTTCCTTTGGTCCCTTGTCTTTCGCAGGTGATTTCCCCTCATTGGCAATCGCATCCTCGAGCTTGATATGCCAATCTGCTCGATTAAGAAATTCCTAGGTACTCCTCACCCCATTCTTTCTTAGGCTGTTCCAGAAATGAGAATGGCACCTTACTTCGGCAGTAAGGGCCATCATCTTTCCTTCGTCGCCCACTGTTTTAGCTCCAGTACCTGCTCGTATGAAGCGCTAGACATATTCCTTTAAGGATTCTCCCTCCTTCTAGCGTATCTCGACCAGCTGGTTGACCTCAGAGGGCTGTACACAACCAGCATAAAATTGTCCATAGAATTCCTTCACAAACATTTCCCACGATACTATACTAGCAGGAGGGAATTTAAAGAAGCACTCCTGCGTAGTTTCAGATAGGGTGGCCGGAAAGATCCTGTAGCGGGCATCGTCTAATACCTTTTGGATGTCCATCTGTATCTCAAACTTTTTTACATGAGATACTGGGTCCCCATACCCATTGAAGTTTGGCAGTACTGGCATCTTGAACTTGCTGGGGGTTTCTGCTACAGCAATCCTCTATACAAACGGAGTACCTCTCCTCTGATCATACTCGATGTGGGATGTCGCTTCCCACCAGCTGCTGAACAACCTGATTCAGTGCATCAATTTGGGCATGTACAACGTCTAGGATTGCTGGGATGATTGGTGCCAGAGGAGAGTACTCATCGTGTCTTTTGCGCCTGTCATTGAGCACGTCCCTAAGGTCATCATCTCTGTACCTTTGCTCGCTAGCGCCTAACCGATCAAAGATGTTATGCTGTCTAGGCTGCCCCTCAGCGTTTTGACTCGTAGGCCTATTTTCTCTTGGTGGGGGTTCTTATCTCCTCTTCTTCCTTCATGCCCTCGACCAGCATTTCTCCTGCCGGAGTCGGCTTCGTTATAATCATGGTCATCCTTAAACTGTTACCGAGTATAGCGCGACCGGCTTGTCACGCTGTTTCCTCCTCTAGCTGGTATCTCCCGAGCATCAAGGGGTGGCCCGCGTTGGTCAGTGGGTCCCCGTGCATTATTATGCCGTGGGGGTCCCCTGACCGCAGAGCCTGACTCGGTGTTCCTTCTATTAGCAGAAGGACGCTGCCCCTGCTCGGTGGATTTGACTCATCAGCCACTAGGCTTCTAGGGCTATGGGGAGACTGCCCGATCCTATTCTACCTCTAGCGTTGGGGATTGCCTCGACCAGCTTGAGAAGGTGGCTGCTGCCCAGGATCCTGAATTGGGATATCCAGTTGAGTAGCAGGTGGTTGCTCCAGCTTTTGGGGGCTTGATGGTTGAAGCAGAGGACTCAAATTTGGGGCCCATTGCGGAGGTGGATTTGGTGGCTGATCTTGTTGAGAAGCCAGTGCAACTTGTCCCCGAGCAAACTGAATGGCTGCTTCTAAAGCGGCTGTGGCATCTCTCTACCGGCGATCCATGTCTGCCAGCCGCTCATTCAGTTCCTGACACTGAGACTCAATTTCCCTTTGCTGTAGCGCCATGGTCTCTACTGCATTCTCTTTATTGGCCCTCAGATTGGCCACCTCATCCAGCAACACACTCAGTGTTGTCTTCAGTATCTCAGAATCCATTTCTTCCTCCTCATAATCTAAGTGTGGGTCATTTTCAGCCATATTTGGAGGACGAGGCTGAGTGGATGCAGCGCCAGAAGTCTGCCTAGTTCTCTTGGATATCTTTGCCATTTGATCTTCTTGAATTAAGCTCTCAATGACAGCACCAAAATGTTGACCCTCGATTTAGCCAACGACACAAAGTCAAATAAATGATAAAGAACAAAAGGGAATCAAGAAGTGAATCAAATGGAAAGAAAATGACACAAACGATTTATAGGGGTTCCGCCCCCAACTAGATGTTAATGACCTACGTCCACTTAGTGTTCTTATTGATATTGAATCCCAATATTGTGATCAATGAACTAGGGTTCACAAGTTTTACAAGCCTTGGGAGGATTACAATTTCAGTGGATAATCACACTATGCTCTTCCTCTGAATACAAAGATCAAAAGTTCAAAAGTCCCTCCCTTGAGCTCTTTGATTCCTATTTATATGCTCAAGTAGGTTACATGGGCCAACGGGCCTTAATTACAATTAAGATTTTTGTATCAAGGTATTAAAGGAAAATACAATTAATGCAAATATTACAAGCTTGCACATCCAAAATGAAATAGATGAAAGTGTGCGACCAGACTGGTCGCACCTAAGCATGAAGCTTGACAAATCAATAACTATCTAGTCGATAGTCCAACAGTACTCATTCATTTAAAGCTGCCACATCCTTGCCACATGTAGGTCAATCCTGCCACATAACCATGAGTTGTTTTAGAGTAAACATTAATTATTTGTTTAGTTATGCTATGTGTGCATTTTTGTGAATGAACGGTAAGAGCCGGGAACGGTGAAGGCCGAGAACGACAAAAGGGCCGGGAGAAGCGTTTAGCATGCGGAGTGCGAGTTGCTAGGGTCAGACCCTAAAGGATACCTGGGATATCTTCACGGTGTAAACCGTGAACCCAGGGCCTGGTAAAGCGCCTGGGACGACATGGCCGTATGTGTTCAGCCTGTTGGCAGATTTCTTATATGTTGAGTGATTAATATGCATATTTTATTGATTGGTGTGCAGTTTTCTTGCTTGGATTCGGCTCACGGGTGCTCTGTGGTGCAGGTAAGGGCAAGGGGAAAGTCGACCAACCATGAGTATGGAGAGCGTGAAGCAATGCGTACATGTTCGGCCTGGCTGACTGCCACGACCAGGGGTATTTTTGGGAGATGTTTTGTAATAAATCATATTTTGTCGTTTAGTCGACTTTAATCATATTTTGGAGTTGTAAATATTTATAAACAGTATTTTGGGACCCCAGATGTTAAACGCTTTATAATTTTCAATGAATGATTACATTATCAAATTATGTGATTTTATTACCATTTAGTTACATGTTTGACCTAAATTCTTGATTAGCAAGTTAAATGCACATTTCAAATTCACTTAGTAACGGCTCTATGGAAGTAGGGCATTACAAGGACATAGTCCTCCGATGGTGGTGAAATATAATTGAAGGTCGGGCTCACCTCTCAAGGAGCTTAAGGCAAGCTTCATGGGACTTAATCAACTTCCGTGGAGTCTAAATTATTCTCAATGTATGCCACGTGTCAAGCAGTTAAAACACAGACAACACACTATATGTATCTTTATAATTAATACTTTGAAAAATTAAATTTTTATTAACTAATGCAAAAAATTATTAATTTATATATAAAATAATATTTCAATTAAGTAATAAATTTTTGTTCGTATTAATAAGAAAAACAGGGTCGCAAAAGAAGGGGTGGTGCTTTTAAGACATATTAATACCGAGCGAGCATCAATACATATATCTATACATTAAATCAAAGCACATAAAAACAACAAAAGAATACTTATTGATGCCTATCAAGAATCATTGAGTTTTTTTTTTGTATTATCAAACTATCTTCCTATCCACGTGAAGACTCACACCAAAGTATTCCAAGCCGATCCTCTAACACACAATGACGTATGTGAGAACGTGAGATTCAAAGGTTTGATTATTTAGGTTCTCTAAATATTCTCAACACATGGGATCTAGAGTGTTTGGAGAAGAGAAGGCTTAGAGAGTTCTAGAAAATTTTCAAGCTTAGAAAATTTCTATCAACTTACTACGTTGAATAATGATCACTTCTTTTTTTTTTTACCTAAAGATAATAAAATAATTTTATATCTTTAATTCAAAACTGATCATTTAAAGATATTTAATTTAATTATATATTATAATCAAATGAAAAGTAATAATTTAATAATTAATTAAATAAAAAATAACATTTGAATTTAAACGATTTAAATTTAAATCACAGGCACTGTGGCAACGCCTGTGTGGCGCCACTCAATTTGCATGCATAGTGAATGGTGTGTAGAATACATCACTACCCTAATTTTTGTCATTTGTTTGTTTAATTAAAATTTAGATAATATATATTTGTTAAAATAATATAAATATTATTTCGAAAATAAATATCAATTAATTCAAAATTAACTTTTTCTTAAATTATGAGATTTGAATAATTATCTTATACAAAGATAATATAAATCTCTCTATAATATTAATCCATAGACTAATTAATATTAATTTCAACTAATATAAAGTATTTCAAATGAAAATTAATTAGTCAAATAATTAATTTATTAATTACACATAATTATCACTTATCCCTCGAAAATTAATTCATTTTCAATTTAGTTCTTTTCACCAATTATTTTCCTATGACATCTTTACCCTTCATAGTGTAGAACAGAGTAGAGCTGTAAATATGAGCTGGGCTTTCTAGCACGACATGAATTGGAATTTGGCATGGCACAATACGACATGGCCTTGAGCACGGCACGACAAGCCTGAAGGCACAACACGAAAGCACGAACAAATTAGGCCGAAAGCACGACACGATAAAAATTCTGATATTTTGACATTAATAATAATAATGTCAATTATCTATAAATTAAAATGAAAATTATACGTCCTAAAATTCAGCAGGAGTCTTTTAGTCGCTCGCATACAGCTAGCTAGCCAAGAATTGCAATAGATGATCCACAAGTCCATATTTCCTCTATAAAGGCAGCACCATTCCTCAGGTCAATAGCACGAGCTGGTGAATACAAAGCAATAGGCACGAACTAGAAACGTTTATAAATCATAGCATCCAAGACACGAGCAGACGCTGCACTCAGCCCGGGGTCCGCTAGAGATCTGCCGCATCCTTGGATCTTTATAAACCTAGATACGTTATATAGACGTGTATGGTCAGACATAGCATGTCCGCAAATCCCTTAAATCCCGGACACGTAATATAATTGTGCATGATCAGACATCGCATGTCCGATTATCCCTGAGGATCCATGATCAGTTTTACCTAATGATAGGACCATATCTTAGGATAAACTGTAATATTTATAATTAGTGTGAGACGGGTCACACTAGGGGTTGGATTCACGTGATTACCCCAATGCCTATCCATGGATTTTCTCTTTAAATACTAAGACCTTGGATAGGGAAAGGGGTGTTGTTTATGTAATACAAAATCTCTGTCAAAATTTAGAGAGAAAAACAGTAATAATACAGAGTTGTGGACTAGGTGGATTTTAACCTCTGAACCATGTAAAAAAGACGAGTGTTCTTAATATTTCTTTTCTAATGTTTTTATACATCATTTTCTTATTGCAGTTTATCATTAAGCACTAATCCATCCAAGCTATTTTCATAATTCACTGTTGGCAAAAAACCACGTAAACAGTTTGGTGCTTTAATTAAGAGCTGAAGATAAGTGCTATTGTAAAAGATTGAAATCAAAGTTCATCATGGTGGTTACTTGCTCAAGACACGAGAATGAAATGGAACAACATGATGGATAGGAGGCCCACCATACCGCTATCTCCGATGAGCATGTCCTGGAAGTCCAACAGAGATCGGAAAAACAGCCGGTGGGCCATGGCGATACTGGGAGTTCGGCGTCCCTGCCATCAAATTCGAACCCCGATTACATGACCGCCGTAGAAATGGAAAATATATAGTTATGGAGCCATCTGGCAAAGGAAAACAAGCAAATCGAGGAGGTTTTGGCTCAGTTACCCCCTCTTGCAACTGACATTAATGTTTGAAAAAGGCAAAGTAGGCCTCGTAAAACCCCAGGAATAACCAGTCTAAACCAAATCGGTCAAGTAGGGTTGCCACCCCAAGTTCCGTGCCCACGGCAAGAAATTCTCAGCCTGAAAATCCTCCCAAGGGTCGTAGGTAAGACAGTCGATCAGTTAGAACCACAACCCCAAGTCCAATACCATCATCGCGTGTGCCTAGTAATGTTCACAGCAATTCGCGGGGAAGGGCTAGGGAGAACCCACGAAGGTAGCCTAGTCCATCGAACCCTCAGGGGTCACGATCAAGTCTCCAGATGTAGAGAGCTAGAGAGGGAGGAACAGAATGACCACAGGATAATTTAATTCGCCTCAATGGTACTAGAATAGCCTCGCCAATCAGAAATCCTCCGTCGCCTATAAGGCATCCAACACCACCCTATTCTATGCGAAATGTCCCTACCTATGGGGATAGCAGGACAAATGCACCTCCAGTTGCTGCTGCCTATGTCCCTTGGGGACACGACAATATCCCTGATCCTCAGCCACAAGCATTGAGTTTCGCTAACTGGAGTTACTGGACCGAGAGTCGTCGAAGTGGTAGGACCGGCACAGATTTGAGAAATTAGTTGAGTTTAGCTCAGAGCCCTCGACTCGATCCACAGATCGATCTGCGAGATCGCCTAAATTCACAAAGGAGAAACCCAGCCCGCAATGGAGTCAATGACATTCACCACAATAGAGGCCCTTTAGAAGTACTTGACAACAAGAATGTCCCACGAAATGAGGCTCGAGCTTGGTGGGACAATAACCCACCGAACACGTACGACCGGATGGGGGCTGTCGAACAGCCCCATAACAACCAAGGAACCAAGGACCGAACCCTCGAAAGGTTAACCTAGATGGAGGAGCTGATGAAAAGACTCCTATTAGAGATGGAAAAAGACGAGTATGACTCAGGGGATGAGTTCGAACTTTTCGCCCCAAGCATCGCAGCAACAGCATACCCGTCGGGTTTCAGGATGCCCCATTTGCCAGAGTTCGATGGAGAAGGAGATCTGTCCAACCACTTGGGAATGTTCAACACCCTGATGATGGCCCACAATATTGGACCCGAGCTGAGGTGCCTGGTATTTCCCTTGACTCTGGTCAGGCAGACTAGGCAATGGTTCAAGTAATACAAACAACATTATATCAGCTCGTGGAAGAGTTTCTCCGTTGATTTCAAGAGGGCATTCCGCGTTTATTAGGCGGCTCGCATCATGGCGGACTCCCTCAAAAATGAAAAACAACAGCCCAAGGAGCCTCTGAAAGCATATCTGAGTAGGTTTGCCAATGTTGCTACGCGAGCTAGAGACACGGATGAAAGTTCTAGGCTCATGGCGATGAGAACATAAATTCTTGTTGGGGGTGACCTATGTAAAGAACTCCAAAGAAAGGGGGTCAACACCGTGGATGAGTTCCTGAACAAGGCTCAAAGGTGGATAAACTTGGAAGAGGCACAAGCTTCAGTCCCAGTAACCAGCCAAGTCCCTGTCCAGTCCGTTGGAGTGGTAATAGATGTTGCAGCTACAGCTCAAACCCTTTTCCAGAATAACCAAGGGGGAAATAACAAGAGGAAGGGAAATGGTGAGGGCGGCCAGAGCGGTTTAAAGAAAAACAAGGCCGTGGAGAAGTTTAAGCCGATCTATATGACTTATGCCGACCTCACGGATACTAGAGAGCGCATCTTCTTGGCGAATTCTGCCCTCCTTCCGTCGAAAAAGCCAGAGCCGTTAAAGAATCAATGGGCGAAGACAGATCCCTTGAAATTTTGTCGATTCCATAATGATATCGGTCACAACACTGATGATAGCAGGCAATTGAAGGATGAGATCAAGACACTCATCAGGGCCGGACCTTTGGCTCAGTATGCCTGGAATCGAATAACCCCCGGTCAGCTCACTGGACAAAACATTTCGTCAGCTCTGGAGGCCCCAGCGAATCAGACCGGAGCTCATGTGAATCAGGACACCCCTCCTCCAATAACAGGAGGAGAGATAACAACCATCTCCGGAGGCCCTCATCTAACAGGCACAAGCAGAGGTGCCCAGAAGAGGTATATCAATGAGCTGAGATCTCACAACGAAGTTGAGTTTGTCCCGGAGCAGTGTTTGTCTAAGCAACAGCGATTGGAGAAACAACTAATTAGTTTTACAGAAGAATATACTAACCATGTCAAATTCCCACATAACGATCCTCTAGTCATAACCGTCCAGCTCACCAACTGGAGGGTTAGGAGGACACTAGTATATAAAGGAAGTTTTGTGAACCTATTATTCAGGTCCACACTAGAAAAAATGGGATTGTCTGTAACCGAGCTGAAGGCAACCTCCATGATGCTGTATGGGTTTTCCAGTGAGGGATCGGCAGCTATCAGAATAATCGAGTTAGTGATAACCTTGGGTGAAGGACCACAGACTGTTTCCAAGCTTCTCAAGTTTGTGGTCGTCGATTGTCTGACCGCGTACAATGCAATTTTGGGTCGACCTACGTTGATGGCATTCGAAGCCATAACATCTGTCTGCCACCTTGTGATCAAGTTCCCCTCATCTGTAGGAATATGCACTATCCGAGGTGATCAGCTTGCTGCCAGGGAATGCTACAACATTTCCATGAAGGCAAAATTGCAACCTGGGCACCAAACGATGGCCATACAGGACGAAGGCGAGGAATCCCAGGAAGTAAGGGCTACTCCAGCAATAGAAAAACCTCAACAAGCCAATGTCAGGGGTATTACCCCATGTGATGATATTGATCCGCGAGAAGGAGAAGATAAATCTGAGCTCCGAGCTCAAAGAAGTAAACATCGATCCAGAGATGCTTCGAGAGTCGTTAAGCTTGGGAGAAATCTTGACGATAAGAGGAAGGCGGAGCTGATAAATTTTTTACAAGGGAATCTAGATGTTTTTTTCCTGGTCTCATGATGACATGGTGGGGATAAGCCCCAGTGTGATCATGCATACCCTGAACTTGGATAAAAGCGTGCCTGCTAAATCCCAAAAACAGATGCATCTTGGTACAACCCATACTGAGGCCCTAGAAGAAGAAGTAGCTCGGCTATTAAAATGTGGGTTTATTCTTGAGGCTAAATATCTGATCTGGGTCATAAATCTTGTCCTGGTCCCAAAGCCGAATGGAAAGTGGCGGACCTGCATCGATTTCTCTGACCTAAACAAAACTTGTCCCAAGGATTGCTTCCCATTGCCAAAGATTGATCAGTTGATGGATGCCACTGTAGGGGACGAGCTCATGTCCTTCATGGATGCGTATTCTGGATATAACCCAATCGCAATGAACCCCGTAGACTAGGAGCATACTTGCTTTATGACTCCAACGAATGTTTACTGTTATAAAGTTATGCCCTTCGGGCTGAAGAACGCAGGGGCTACCTACTAGCGATTGGTCAATAGAATGTTCGTCGATCAGATTGGGAAAAACATGGAAGTGTATGTCGATGATATGCTAGTCAAATCTAAGACTGCCGATAACCATGTTCCTGATCTGAAGGAATGTTTTGAGATCCTAAGGAAATATAACATGAGGTTGAATCCCCAAAAGTGTACTTTCATAGTGGAATCAGGAAAGGTTATGGGATTCATAGTCAACACAAGGGGGATAGAGGCGAACCCAGACAAAATCAGATCTTTATTAGAAATTCCTTCGCCTAGGTCACATAAAGATGTTGAAAGCCTGACGGGAAGAGTGGCAGCCCTTAATCGGTTCATTTCTAAGTCCACTGACAAGTGCATGCCATTCTATAACCTGCTCCGAGGAAATAAGAAGTTTGAATGGACTGAGGAGTGCGAACAGGCATTTCTCGATCTAAAAACACATTTGGCCAAGCCACCAGTATTGTCTAAACCAGTGGCAGGGGAGCCTCTTTTCCTTTTTTTGGCTATTACGAAAAATGCAGCCAGCGCCATGTTGGTCTGGGAAGAAGACCGGGTTCAAAAACCGGTATATTATATAAGCAAAAGACTTCTCGGAGCTGAATCGTGGTATCCCTTAATGGAAAAGATGGCGTTCTACCTTATTCTAGCCTCCAGGAAGCTTAGACCATACTTCCAATCCCATTCAATTCACGTCAAGACCGACCAACCTTTATGTCAGGTATTACAGAGACCTGAAGCATCGGGACGTCTCTTAAAATGGGCAATCAAACTCAGCCAATTCGAAATACTGTATGTACCATGGACTACGATCAAAAGCCAAGCCCTGGCTAATTTCATGGCAGAATGCACCGGGTTTCATGAGGAGTTTTGAGAGAACCAATATAGGCATTGTGGAGAATATTTGTGGACGGTTCATCTAACGAGAACGGGTCCGGAGCTAGGATCATATTGATCTCTCCAGACGGGCATCGATTCCACTCCGCGCTACAGTTTGGGTTTGAGGCATCCAACAACGAAGCAGAATACGAGGCTTTGTTAGCTGGACTTAGAGTGGCAAAGGAGTTGAAGGCCAGGGTCATCCAGTGCTATAGCGATTCCCAGCTCGTGGTAAATCAAGTGTCAGGAGAACACCAAGTGCGGGGGGGTCAAGATGGCGGCTTACCTAGCCAAGGTGAAGAAAGAGCAATCAGAATTTGAATATGTTCTCGTCGAGCAGATCCCTTGCGAGCAGAACGCCAACGCTGACGCTTCGATGAGACTCGCTACCTCCAAAGAAGCCGAGACTTTGAGCGTAGTACCGATGGAAATCTTGGAGAGCCCAAGCGTGGTAGGAAGCACGATGGAGGTCGAGATGATTGACACTGGGCCGACCTGGATGACCCCCATAATAGAGTATCTTACAACAGGTGTAACGACCCGAATTTGCTAATCAGGCTTAGGGCCTTGATTAGTGTGCCTGGAGGGCAATAAGTGGTTTAAATATGCTTGAATGTGTATCTATGTGCTTATATGATTATGGTGCATGTTCAATTGAGTTAAATGTGATAAATGGAATATATGTGGTATATATGTGATATGTCTGTACAGTACGATCTGAGACAGTCCTGGGGAGCAGATAGCCCGAGAGTCACAACGGGGTTGAGATTTGGACTCGGGGCGAGTCGAGGGGTAATTCTGGTATTAGTTAAGTTACGGGGTTATCGGGACATAGAAATAAATATTTGGAGATATATTCGAGGATAGAATGTCTAGGTGGGAATATTTGGGGAATTTACCATTTTGCCCTCGGGGACGTTTTGGTACCCCGAGCCTTGAGGTAACCTTTGGACTTAAGTCATATAAAACAAATAAATGTGTGCAACTATTTAGAAACCTTGAGAAACCGACCATATTCTTCCTTGAACTGAGAATTAGTTTCTGTCTTTCACTTTCACACTCTCGAAGACAAAACTTGAAGAAACTTAGAGGAATTGCTTAGGAAATTGAAGGGATTCAGCTGGGAAACTCTAGGGGCTTAAAGCTTTGGAGATTGAGGATCATAGTTCTGGGATTAAACTTAGCAAGGTAAGCTTTAAAGTCTTTCATTTTTCTGTTGGTTTAGAGGTTTGCATGTGGATATGCTAGCTTGATCTTTGTGTGTTTTAGCTAAGTTATGGAGCATTCTTTGATGAGGTTTTGAGATGTTGTTTCTATACTGGAGTAATTATGTTGGGTATCTAGGAGTTTTGGGTTAGTTTTGGTGGTAATTGGCTTGAAGAAGGGATGAAAAGTTGATGGAAATTCTGGGTTTGCTGTTAGTGCCGCGGCCCTAGTAGGGGTGTGCCGTGGCCCGCATGCGCGCACAGCCTCGGAAGGCTGAAGAAACTCGAGCGCGCCGCGACGCTTGCAGGGCGCGCCGCGGCCCGCATGTTGGTCAGTGGGAAGCTAGCCTCTGTTTTGAGGCTAGCCGCGACTCTAGGGGGAGGGGCCGCGGCCCTTAGTGACAGCAGGGATTTTCATGATATTTTTAATCTAAGAACTTAAAGGGGAAGGCCCGGGATGGATTTTATCACCCGGAGTGATAGAACTTAAGATCCCGGAGGCTAGGGTTACGATTTGAGGTTGTTTGTTAGGTTGGAGTTTAATGGTCGAATATTGTTATGTGTTGTGACTAGGTCTTCGGCGAGGCTCACGGTAATGGACTGTGCTCGGGGCATCGGTGCTCAGGAAGCTCGGAACTCCGGTAAGAAAACCCCTGTTTCCATGGAGCTTGTGTGCAGGGCTGAGCCCAATGTGTTGTATTGAAATGATATGCAGGGCCGAGCCCTATATGCTGGAATTGTAGAGTGTAGTTCTTTATCTGTGTGTGCTTGAATACTTTACTTGTTGACATATCATGTTTGTTAGTATGTGGATGAACGGCGTGGGGCCGGGAACGGCATCAGGCACGTTGAGTGCAAGGCCGAGAACGGCAAAGGGCCGAGAGCAGCGTTGAGCACGAGGGGTGCGAGTTGCCAGGGGGAGTCCCTAAAAGGATACCTGGGATATCCTCACAGCGTGGTCCGCGAACCCGGGGGCTTGGTAAACGCCTGGGACGGCTAGGCTGTATGTGTTTTGCCGTTGGTGGCCTGCTTGTGTGTTTGATCCATGTATTGCGTATGTTATCTGTTTTGGGTTTTCTTGCTGGGCCTCGGCTCACAGATGCTCTGTGGTGTAGGTAAGGGTAAAGAGAAGATCAACCAACCATGAGCACAGCTGGCGTGAGGCGGCGTGTACATGTCCGGCCAGCCTGGCTGCCACAGCTAAGGGATTTTGGGAGATGTTTGCCAGGGAACCTAGGTTTTGTTGTCTAGTCGACTCTGATCAGTTTTGTGTTATAAATATTTTCTAAACTTTGTTTTGGGATCCCAAGTGTAAACTTTTATGACTAGCAAAGAAATCTATTTTCTCTAATGTTTTCTTTTAATTATGGCTTAGTTACACGTTTTTTATTTAAAACCTCGATTAGCGAGTTGAGGCACGATTTTAAACACACTTGGTAACGACTCTAAGGGAGTAGGGCGTTACAACTTGGTATTAGAGCGAGCCAAGGTTATTGGTTCTGGAGATTGACCGAACATGTACACACGCAGTCAGTGACAGGCTTAACTCAAGGTTGGTTGGTAAGATTGGTTGGTATGCTTGAATACGTGTTTAAATGCCCTGTATGCCTGTATGTTTTGTATAGAGCATGATGAATTAGTTTACATATGCATGATGCTAGGGTATGGCCCGCTGTGTGTTATATGCCATATGAGCTGCTTTGTGTGGATTACTGATGTGCCTAGGAGGTGGTTTGGATGTTGTTATTTTGCCTAATGAGCGGCGTCGTTGGTTGCAGGCATATTCGTTGAGATGCCTCGTCAATCAGCTAGACTCCGCGGCAGTAGGGCCGAGGATGACACCCAGGGTCAGGACCCTCCACCTGCCCCACAAAACTGGCAACAGATATTGGCTGAAATGGAAGCCAGACTGCAGAGAACAGAAGAGGAGCTGCGACAGATGAGGCAGCAGGCCCCGCCTCAGGTCACTGGGCTGCCAATGCAGTAGGCTGCAGTGCCAGTGCCTGTTCAGTCTACTCTGGAGAATAGGTTGGAACCATTGTATGAAAGGTTTAGGAAGCAACAACCTCCTACTTTTGAGGGTGGTTCGGACCCATTGCTGGCAGAGCAGTGGATGAACTTGATCTCTGTGGTTTTGGATTTTATGAGGATTGAAGGACATGACAGGGTTGACTGTGCAAGCTATATGCTCAGGGCTGATGCTCGCATCTGGTGGGATGTGGTGAGCCAACGGAGGGATGTTGCGGTTATGAAATGGGAGGAGTTTAAAAGTGTTTTTAATGAGAAATATTACAGTGTGGCAGTGCGAGCTGCAAAGGTTGATGAGTTTGTCAACCTAACTCAGAATCGATTGACAGTAACAGAGTATGCAATCAAGTTTGATAGATTGGCGAAGTTTGCGCCAGATTTATTGCCGACAGATGTAGCTAGGAGGGATAGGTTTATGCGGGGGTTGAATGTTATGATTGCCCGCGATGTGAACATTACCTTGGATCCAGCGACTACCACTTATGGCCAAGCGGTGGATAAGGCCCTTATTGCTGAAAGGGCTGAGGATCAAATATGGAGGGATAGCGCTGTTAGGCGCGATGCCAGGAGGACAGTGCCTCCTTTTGTTGGGACCAGTCGGGGCAGTGGCCCCAGTGTGCAGAAAAGGAGAGTTCCAGATTCATTAACTTCTCCTGGTTCTGATAGGAGAGTGCGGGGTGCTATCATCGGCCGTCAGGGTGGCAGTGATAGTTGGAGGAGTTTTCCTCTGTGTCCACGGTGCAGGCGTCGACACCAGGGTGAGTGCAGGATCAGGGCCTGCTTTGTTTTTGGAAGTGCTAGTCATTTGAAGAGGGATTGCCCTCAAGTAAGGAAGGAGGAGCAGAAGTAGAGTGATAGTCTAGCTCCTGCCAGGGTGTTCACTTTGACACAGACTGAGGCGGAGGCTAGCCCCTCAGTGGTGACAGGTCAGATCTCTAGTGCTGGTTCTTTGTATTCTGCATTGTTTGATTCTGGGGCTACCCATTCATTTGTATCTGCTAGGGTGATAGATCTGCTTTGTAGACCTAGTGGTGTGTATGCTAGTGTATTCCAGACTTTGTTGCCAACAGGGGAGTTGGTAGTCTCTAGGAAGTGGATTAGGGCATTGCCTGTGGAGGTAGATGGTAGGGAGTTGTTTGTTGATTTGATTGAGTTAGAGATGGATGATTTTGACATGATCTTGGGAATGGATTGGCTATCCAAGTATGGGGCAACGATAGACTGCAGGCGCAGGATGGTGACTATTGAGCCGGAAGGGGAGGTACCCTTTGTGTTTGTGGGGACAGTTAGTGGATCGCGTGTACCAATGATTTCAGCCCTGCGGGCTAGGAACCTGATGCAGGAAGGTTGCATAGGATTCCTGGCGAGCGTTTTGGATACTTCTAGGGTGGTGCCGGTTGGACCGGGTGAGACAAGGGTGGTGTGTGAGTTTTCAGAGTTGTTTCCAGCGGATCTGCCAGGGTTGCCGCCTCAGAGGGAGATTGACTTTGTTATAGAATTGATACCAGGAGCGGAGCCAGTATCCAGGACACCTTATAGAATGGCTCCAGCGGAGTTAAAGGAGTTGAAGATTCAGTTGCAGGAGTTACTTGATTTAGGATTCATTAGACCGAGTTTCTCGCCATGGGGTGCTCCGGTATTGTTCGTTAAGAAGAAGGATGGATCCCTCAGGATGTGTATTGATTACAAAGAACTGAATAATTTAACCATCAAGAATAAGTACCCATTGCCTAGGATTGATGATTTTTTTGATCAGCTACAGGGTAGAACAGTATTCTCCAAGATAGATCTCCGATCAGGTTATCATCAGCTAAGGATTAAAGAAGAGGACATACCAAAGACTGCTCTCCGAACGAGGTATGGACACTATGAATTCCTGGTTATGTCCTTTGGATTAACCAATGCCCCGGTAGCTTTTATGGACATGATGAATAGGGTTTTCAAGGACTATCTGGACAAGTTTGTGATTGAGTTCATTGACGATATCTTGGTGTACTCATAGACAGAGATGGAACATGAGCAGCATTTGCGATTAGTACTACAGTGACTGAGGGAGCATAAGTTGTATGCTAAGTTCAGTAAGTGTGAGCTTTGGTTGCCACAAGTTACATTTCTGGGCCATGTCGTTAGTAAGGAGGGGATTCTAGTTGACCCAAGCAAGATTGAGGTAGTCAGAGATTGGCCTAGACTGAGTAATGTTCCTGAGGTGAGAAGCTTTCTGGGTTTGGCAGGGTATTATCGGCGATTTGTTGAGGGGTTCTCCAGAATAGCTACGCCATTGAAAGAGTTGACAAAGAAGAAGACCAGGTATGTGTGGACGGACAGATGTGAGAATAGTTTTAAGGAACTTAAGCGGCGATTGATTACTGCGCCAGTACTTAGCTTGCCGACAGAGAATGAAAAGTTTGTGGTTTATTGTGATGCGTCTAGGCAGGGTTTGGGGTGTGTGTTGATGCAAGCTGGCAAGGTGATAGCCTATGCATCAAGGCAATTAAAGGAGTATGAGCAGAGGTATCCTACACATGACCTAGAGTTGGCAGCAGTGGTGTTTGCACTTAAGATTTGGAGACACTATCTTTATGGTGAAAAGTGTGAGATTTACACCGACCATAAGAGCCTAAAGTATTTCTTTACTCAGAAGGACTTGAATATGCGTCAGAGGCGGTGGCTGGAGTCAGTTAAGGATTATGATTGTGATATCCTTTACCATCCTGGGAAGGCTAATGTTGTGGAAGACGCATTGAGTCGGAGAGGCCAAGGACAATTGTTTAACTTGAGGAAGATATCTGGTAAGTTTGCTGAGGAGATGACCAGAGCGGGTATAGAGTTGGTGGTTGGTCAGTTAGCCAACATCACTCTTCAGTCTACACTCCTTGAGAGAATCAAGGAAGCGCAGGAGAAGGATTCTCTATTGCGTGGTCATAGAGAAGGTGCTTTAGTCGGAGCGACAAAGGATTTCTCCATTTCAGAGATGGGATTACTGAGGTATAAAGGTCGGATCTGTGTTCCGATGGATTCTGATCTTCGCCGAGAGATCTTGGATGAATCGCATACCACTCCCTATTCTTTGCATCCGGGTACGACGAAGATGTACCAGGACCTGAAAGTTTTATATTGGTGGTCAGGTATGAAGAGGGACGTGGTAGACTATGTGGCTAAGTGCTTAACTTGTCAGCAGGTCAAGGCTGAGCACCAGAGGCCAGCGAGGTTGTTGCAGCCTTTGGGGATCCCGGAGTGGAAGTGGGAAGATATTACTATGGATTTTGTGGTTGGTTTACCGAGAACCGTGGGACAGCATGACTCTGTGTGGGTGATTGTGGATAGGTATACTAAATCTGCCCACTTCTTGCCTGTTAGGACAACTTATACTGTGGATCAGTATGCTGAGTTGTACGTCAAGGAGATTGTTCGACTTCATGGGGCTCCGAGGTCTATAGTATGGGACAGAGACCCCACCTTCACTTCCATGTTTTGGGAGAGTTTGCAGAAAGCCATGGGCACGCGTTTACGGTTTAGTACCGCCTATCATCCTCAGACGGATGGGCAGTCTGAGAGGACGATTCAGATATTGGAGGATCTGCTGCGGGCCTGTGTGCTTGACTTTGGGGGATCGTGGAGTAGGTATCTTCCTTTAATCGAGTTCTCGTACAACAATAGTTATCAGGCGACCATTGGTGTGGCTCCGTACGAGATGCTTTATGGAAGAAAGTGTCGATCACCTATTCATTGGGAAGAAACAGGTGAGAGAAGGTATTTAGGTCCAGAGATGGTTCAAAGGACCAATGAGGCAGTTGAAAAGATTAGGGCACGTATGCTTGCCTCTCAGAGTCGACAGAAAAGTTATTCAGACCTGAAACGCAGGAGCGTGGAGTTCAGGTGGGTGATCATGTGTTCCTTAGGGTTTCACCCATGAGGGGTGTGAAACGATTTGGCGTTCGGGGTAAGTTGAGCCCCAGGTTTGTTGGGCCCTTCGAGATACTGGAACGAGTTGGTGAGGTGGCTTACAGATTAGCGATGCCTCCAGCTCTATCGGGGGTTCATGATGTATTTCACATATCTATGCTTCAGAATTATATGTCAGATTCAACACATGTCTTAAGTTTTGAGAATTTGGAGCTTGATCAGGATTTATCCTACGAAGAGAAGCCGGTTCAGATTCTTGACCGAAAAGATAAGGTCTTGAGGAACAAGACCATCACCTTAGTGAAAGTGTTGTGGAGGAACAGCAAAGTTGAGGAGGCGACGTGGGAACTTGAGTCAGAGATGAGGGAGCGGTACCCCGAATTGTTCAGGTAATTTCGAGGGCGAAATTTCTGTAAGGAGGGGATAGTTGTAACGACCCGAATTTGCTAATCAGGCTTAGGGCCTTGATTAGTGTGCCTGGAGGGCAATAAGTGGTTTAAATATGCTTGAATGTGAATCTATGTGCTTATATGATTATGGTGCATGTTTAATTGAGTTAAATGTGATAAATGGAATATATGTGGTATATATGTGATATGTCTGTACAGCATGATCCGAGACAGTCCTGGGGAGCAGATAGCCCGAGAGTCACAACGGGGTTGAGATTTGGACTCGGGGCGAGTCGAGGGGTAATTTTGGTATTAGTTGAGTTACAGGGTTATCGGGACATAGAAATAAATATTTGGAGATATATTCGAGGATAGAATGTCTAGGTGGGAATATTTGGGGAATTTACCATTTTGCCCTCGGGGACGTTTTGGTACCCCGAGCCTTGAGCTAACCTTTAGACTTAAGTCATATAAAACAAATAAATGTGTGGAACTGTTTAGAAACCTTGAGAAACCGACAATATTCTTCCTTGAACTGAGAATTAGTTTCTGTCTTTCACTTTCACACTCTCGAAGACAAAACTTGAAGAAACTTAGAGGAATTGCTTAGGAAATTGAAGGGATTCAGCTGGGAAACTCTAGGGGCTTAAAGCTTTGGAGATTGAGGATCATAGTTCTGGGATTAAACTTAGCAAGGTAAGATTTAAAGTCTTTCATTTTTCTGTTGGTTTAGAGGTTTGCATGTGGATATGCTAGCTTGATCTTTGTGTGTTTTAGCTAAGTTATGGAGCATGCTTTGATGAGGTTTTGAGATGTTGTTTCTGTACTGGAGTAATTATGTTGGGTATCTAGGAGTTTTGGGTTGGTTTTGGTGGTAATTGGCTTGAAGAAGGGATGAAAAGTTGATGGAAATTCTGGGTTTGCTGTTAGTGCCGCGGCCCGCATGCGCGCACAGCCTCGGAAGGCTAAAGAAACTCGATCGCGCCGTGGCGCTTGCAGGGCGCGCCGCGGCCTGCATGTTGGTCAGTGGGAAGCTAGCCTCTGTTTTGAGGCTAGCCGCGACTCTAGGGGGAGGGGTCGCGGCCCTTAGTGACAGCAGGGATTTTCATGATATTTTTTATCTAAGAACTTAAAGGGGAAGGCTCGGGATGGATTTTATCACCCGGAGTGATAGAACTCAAGATCCCGGAGGCTAGGGTTACGATTTGAGGTTGTTTGTTAGGTTGGAGTTTAATGGTCGAATATTGTTATGTGTTGTGACTAGATCTTCAGCGAGGCTCACGGTAATGGACTGTGCTCGGGGCATCGGTGCTCAGGAAGCTCGGAACTCAGGTAATAAAACCCCTGTTTCCATGGAGCTTGTGTGCAGGGCTAAGCCCAATGTGTTGAATTGAAATGATATGCAGGGCCGAGCCCTATATGCTGGAATTGTAGAGTGTAGTTCTTTATCTGTGTGTGCTTGAATACTTTACTTGTTGACATATCATGTTTGTTAGTATGTGGATGAACGGCGTGGGGCCGGGAACGGCATCAGGCACGTTGAGTGCAAGGCCGAGAACGGCAAAGGGCCGAGAGCAGCGTTGAGCACGAGGGGTGCGAGTTGCCAGGGGGAGTCCCTAAAAGGATACCTGGGATATCCTCACAGCGTGGTCCGCGAACCCGGGGGCTTGGTAAATGCCTGGGACGGCTAAGCGGTATGTGTTTAGCCGTTGGTGGCTTGCTTGTGTGTTTGATCCATGTATTGCGTATGTTATCTGTTTTGGGTTTTCTTGCTGGGCCTCGGCTCATAGATGCTCTGTGGTGGAGGTAAGGGTAAAGAGAAGATCAACCAACCATGAGCACAGCTGGCGTGAGGCGGCGTGTACATGTCCGGCCAGCCTGGCTGCCACAGCTAAGGGATTTTGGGAGATGTTTGCCAGGGAACCTAGGTTTTGTTGTCTAGTCGACTCTGATCAGTTTTGTGTTATAAATATTTTCTAAACTTTGTTTTGGGATCCCAAGTGTAAACTTTTATGACTAGCAAAGAAATCTATTTTCTCTAATGTTTTCTTTTAATTATGGCTTAGTTACACGTTTTTGATTTAAAACCTCGATTAGCGAGTTGAGGCACGATTTTAAACACACTTGGTAACGACTCTAAGGGAGTAGGGCGTTACAACAGGGAAGTTACCTAATGAACGCAAAGACGTGAGAAGGATACTCTATCATGCTCCAAGGTATGTAATTGTCGATGGAGCGTTGTACCGACGTGGCCATTCCTTGCCTCTTCTACGATGTGTTCTACCAGAGGAGGCCAAAACTATTTTACAGGAGGTGCATGAAGGCTTCTGTGGGGGGCAAAACGTGGCCTTAAAAATATTAAGGCATGGATATTATTGCCCCACTGTAGCAAAGGATTCCATCTCCTATGTTCGAAAGTGCGACAAATGCCGGCGATTTGCCATAGTCACCCAAGCTCCACCAGTCGAGCTAAAAATGATCTCATCCCCATGGCCATGCTTGGTATGGGGAATTGATTTAATAGGAGCTTTACCTACGGGAAAAGGAAGAGTTCCCTATGCGGTGGTGGCCATTGATTATTTCGCAAAGTGGGCGGAGGCCGAGCCCCTGGCAACAATCTCCTCAAAAACAGTCCTCGACTTTGTAGTCAAGAGTATTGTGTGCCGATTTGGATTGCCCAAGAAGATTGTATCAGATAATGGAACTCAATTCGATAGTGATCTCTTCACTTAGTTCTGTGAGTGGCAAGGCATAATTAAAAGTTTCTCTTCGGTTGCATACCCACGGGCCAATGGGCAGGTCGAGGCTGTGAATAAGACCCTCAAAGAAAGCCTTAAGAAAAGGTTAGACGAGGCCAAGGGAGTCTAGCCTGAGCAGCTCTCGCAGGTACTATGAGCGTACTGGAACTCCACGGGACACACCCCTTTTTCCCTGACCTTTGGGAGAGAGGTCATCCTTCCCGTTGAGACAAAAGTAACCATGCACAGACTCTAGACGTTCAACCAGGAGCAGAATGATGAGGTTCTCAATGCGCCTCTCAACCTAATTGATGAGAAATGAGAGGATTCGTAGTTATAGCTCGCGCATTACCAGCAAAAAATCACTCGTTATTTTAATTCCATGGTCCAAAGACATAGTTTTGGTTTGGGCGACCTAGTCCTCCGAAGGGTCTTTTAGCAAACAAGGACCCCATAGATGGTACCTTAGGTCTGAGATGGGAAGGGTCTGAGATGGGAAGGGCCGAAGGGTCTTTTAGCAAACAAGGACCCCATAGAAGGACCTAGTCCTCCGAAGGGTCTTTTAGCAAACAAGTCAAATAATGGAGGTCGTGTGTGAAGGAACTTTCAAATTAGCTCGACTTAATGAAGAAACAGTCCCATAGACCTGGAACGCCATGCACTTGAAGAAATATTATCGATGATGATTCCATCCATCTATGTAAGGCTTATTTATAAAGGCCAATTGATTAAGAAATAAAGGGATCATTATGTATTTCTAATCTTTTATATGGTTCATTAAGATATTAGTTCGTGTGATAGCATTTATCCAAGCACCCGAGAAAGTTCACTTTCTGGTCACTTGGGAGGGCATATAACCCGAGGTGGATCAGAGCTTCTAGATCATTAAAAGTCATGGACTTAATTAGGTACAAAAATCCTCGATACAACCAGGTCAAAAACTTGGAAGTTTGGAAAATTGATATTTGACGGCTTTGTTAAAAGAGCTCGAGATGTCAATAGACCTAGCACGAACTAAGTTTAAATTACTTAAAATCCTGGGTAAAACTAGATCCAAAACTTAGAAGTTAGAAAAATTGAAAATTCGATAGCTTCCCTAGAAGCTCGAGCTATTAATAAATCTAACCCTAACTAAGTTTTAAAAAATTTAAAGCCTAGAACACAACCGGGCCCAAGGCCTGATTCCTAACAGGTATGATACAAATCAAGAAAAATAAGTTTGTGCATAACCTAGCTTAAACTGTCTATCCCGATCTAAAAATTGATTCCTAAAATCTTAAATGTACGAGTCTGAGAAGGCATAAACGTAAGACAATTAAGGAAAAGATAAATAGATGAAGGAGATAGGCATAAAAACTGAATACAAGTTTGTCTCGAGGAAAAATAACCTCCCACCAAGCCAAATGGCAAATGTTTACAAAAAAAAAATCAAGACCGTCCAAGACGCTCTGAGGATGTAACCTCCTCGATCTCCTGCTCGCCAGCGGTGGAAGCATCCCCAGTCTCGGACTGCTCTTGTAGAATCCAATCTTTGAACTTCTCGAGGTAGGGATCCCACACTTCAGAGGCCAGGAAGGAGAAGTTGCCATCCTAGTTGAAGGCCCAACAGTGGTATAACATGCTTTTCATGGAGGATAGAGATGCCTCCTTCTCCTCCTTAGTAGCAGTCTCGACCTCCAATTTCTTGGCTTTGGCCTCCACGAGCTCGACTTGAAGAGCAGCCAAGGCAGCCTTTGCAACTTGCTCACACTCTTGAGACACTGCAAGGGCAGCCTTGGCATCTAGCTCGCCTTGTTGAGCAGTTGCGATGTAAACTTCGGTAGCAGTCAAGGAGGTCTAAGCAGCCTTGAGCTCGGCCTGAAGCTCTTCATTCTTGGCCCTGGCCCTGGCTTGAGCTATGCTGCGGTGCTGAGCCAAGACAGCCTGCAAAAAGTGAGGAATTAAGTTAGGCGCATACTAGGATAAAATCAAAAAGTGAGGAAGTAAGTTAGCTAGGGATTTGGAGGTCGTCCCTGCCATAGGAGGCACCTTCTTTGATGTATACTGGGGCTTCTTTACAACTGGCACTGAGCTGGATGTTCCCTCCTGGAAAATCGTGCGGATATCGGGAACCCCTAGTTGTGCCATCTCCTCACCTGAAAGTAATGAGAAGGGCGTTAATATACATATAAGTTCATTGGTTTACATAAAACATGTATACGGTATAATAAAAAGTCCTACCCTCCAGGCTAGAGGAGGAGTCTATTGCCACGACCTCTATTCTTGGAACCGGTAGAGGAGAGGTGGACCCTAAGTCTACAACTTCTTGCATTAGGGGAGTCTCAGGTTCAGGTTCTATCTCAGGGCTGGACTCCTCTACGTATTGCCTAAGTCCAGGGGCAAGGATACCATGGAGGAGAGAGGGCCACGACCTGAGATTGGTTCCATACTCTTAAAAAAAGACTGACCTAAAGGATAGGGTGTTATCTACAACTACGGTGCCTTTAGGATGGCCCATGTCATGACGTAACACTAAGTGATCCACACACTGAAGCAGGGTTATATTACGGTTGGGATCATTCGGGTGGCAATGGACAAGCTGGTTTGGGTTAAACCTGACTAACCTAAGGTCGGTGACAACCCTATCTAAATCCCTATAGGGGTATGGGTTACCTTTCCTGTTATCCAGACTTCCGGATAGCGTTTAGATGGATAGCCTTCGGGAAGCAGAATTATTAAAGTCCTTCACGGAGAGTGACCAGTGGTCGTGGATGGACAGAAAGGCTTCGCCTCTCCCGTGCAGTGTCTAGCACACTCCTTCAAACAACCGCGACCCGGAAGCTCGTTAGTTCTCCCGGACTCCCGAAGGGATGTCCTTCGGGGAACGTCCTTCCAGGAGAAGCTCTTCAGGTTATCTTCGCAGATACGGTTTCGTGCTTCGCACGGAACAAGACCAAGTGGTCGAGTCACGGAGGAAGCATAGTTGGGATGATATTCTCCTGACACAGGATCTCGCCTGACAGGTCAAGGCCGCACACATCCCAGCACGCCTAAAGGTGCCTTTTCGCCTACTGTTCCGCTGACTGTCTGGAAAAGGCGGCTGCCATTTGGTAGTTCCTATACTTTCATGTATTTATACCTGCGTAGAGTCTTATAGCCATGCTACGACAGTAATTGTATCCCTTATTTATGGATGGTGTAATTAAGACTCAGGGGACAGAGTAAAACCCTAATAAAAAACCCTAGCTATAAAAACCCCCTCATTTTACGATAGAGGGGACGGCCAAAAAATTACATAGCAAGAACTCTGCTAAAATCTCTCTAGCTTCATCTTCTTCAAGAGAACCCGAGAGAAACACTGTGAGTGTGTGAAGTTCTTGTACACCAGCCATCTTACTGTAATTCTCTACAAGTATAATAACATCGACTCGTGGACTAGGGCTCGTTAACGCCTGAACCACATAAAAAACCTGTTTGTCTAATTATATTCCTGCACTTCTACAGTTCTTATCTTTTTATTATTCTGTTTGTATTCGTTTCCGAAAAACTCGGTAAACATTTTGGTGCTTTCATTGAGAGCTGTAGGAAGTTGTTAGTCAGCTCTTTTTCTGTGTACGTTTTTTGTATTCACTCCATGCTAAAAAGATGGTGACTACGAGAAAATCCGCGGTTGACAAAAATGCTAGGGTCAACCCCGATACTATGATGGAAGATGCGGCACAAAACGAACCCTCGGACTACCAAGGGGAAGACCCGACATCCCGCCAGGATCGGGTCAGTACTGAAGATACGACATACTTAGAAGACGAAGAAGAGTATGTCCAAGACGGTTACTACAAAGATGGCTGCTACTACGAGAAGGATCCAGAACTGGTCCAAGTAGCCGAAGAACTGGCGGTCACTAAGGCCAAGCTTGCTGAGCAGGAGCGCGTCTCCGAAAAAGTGCAGCGCATGATGGAGCGCCTCCAAAGCAAGTTCGGAGATCTGGGCGACTCGGACGAGGACGCATCTGTTTTAGGTGGTGCTGATGCCACCATGCCGGATCCAGCCGCTGCTGGACCATCCAAAGCCGCCCCTAACAAGGGCAAAGAAAAAGTTGGGGAGCCTGTGCGCACTAACGCCCCTGCACCTCCTAAAGGCGTGAATCACCAGGCCGACTGCCCCCCCCCCCCCCCGCGCGTAGAAGGTCTCTGGCGCTCCTAAGCCCAGACGTCCTTCAGCCCCAAGGGGGCACTCTGTGCCTAAAGGGCCCGGTGCTAAGGCACCCAGGCCCAGGGGAAGGAACAACCGCCCCAGTGATTCCGTCAACCAGGACGGTCGGGCTGCGGACACGCACTCCGAAGATAGCTGGTCCACGGTGGACCTAAGGAGAAGGTTGGAGGCCAAGTATGAAAAGGCCAAAGGAGAAAAGGCCCGGCCTCGCGGAGATGACCTGCGAAATCATCTCAACGACAAGCTCCGAGGACGTGACCTCCCGAAGAGCGATACAAAGAGGCTCGAGGAACAGATCGCTGCCTTGACCAAGCTGGTCCGGAAGCAAAGTGGGGCCCTGTCAGACTCTGAGGAGGAAGACCCGGAACCATGTTTTCGGAGGATCGCGGAAACGTCCCTCCCGGATAACTTCAAAATGCCTCACATAGAATTATATGAAGGGAGGACAGACCCGCGTACCCATCTAGCTAAATACAACAAAATGATGCAAGTAGCGCGCGTCAGTGGGGACGCCAAATGCATGTGCTTCTCACTCACCCTTACCAAGTCCGCGGAGGACTGGTGGAAAAGATTAGCTCCCGGATCCATCCACAGTTGGAAGGAGCTACAGTCCGCATTCAAAAGGCAGTTCATTGCTGCCCGAGACCACGACATGGAGGTTGGTTCCTTAACCAACATCAAGCAGCTACCCAATGAGAACCTCAAAGCTTTCATTCAGAGAATGATGGAAGCTGCTGCTAGGACCAAGGTCAGCGACGACATGAAGCTGATCGCCCTTCAATTGGGCCTTACTGTCGGTTCCCTGCTATGGGGGGAAATGCAAAGAAGACGGGCAGAAACGCTGTCCGAATTCATGTCAAAAGCTCAGGGAATCATCAACCTTGAGGATGCCTACCAGCAGGCCTTTGGAGTTCCCCCAACTCCGACGCCTTCCGTGACAGCGCCGAGTTTTGCTTCGCAAGCTCCCGCGCCAGCCCTCACGCTTCCAGGAGCCCAGTTCACTCCAGGCGTGTATGGGCCTTCCGCGTCTGCTCAGACGCCAAGTCAAACCCATTTCTCTAGGTACGGAGCTGTACAAACCGGATGTAGTATCGCTCCCGGACCGCCGCAACCGCAAGCGGAAGGCCCAGAACAAAATGTGAGCCAATCGCGGAAGAAACTCCAACCGGGGGGACCATTCAAAGAAACCCCGGAAGAACTACGAACCCAAGTTCACGGAGTACACCAGTTTGATAGATTCACGAGAGAATGTCTATCGGGCGACCTGTAATATGGTTAACTACAGGAAACCCCCGAAAGTGTCTCACGGAGGAAGGGGTCCGCGAGACTCCAATAAGAGGTGTGAGTTCCACGGAGATGTGGGGCACACCACAAACGAATGCCTTCAGCTGAAGGATGAGATCGAGTCCCTAGCAAGAGCGGGACACCTCGGTCAATGGGTGAGGATACCCATAATCTATCCCGGACAGGGAGTAATTCACGGAGCTGCATATTCCCCGGGACAGAGGGGGACCGCTAGCGCTCCTGGAGCCGGTCACCCCCAAGCTCCTGGGTCTCAGTTCCCAGCGCTTCCTGCTCCAACCTCTCCGGCACCCATTGCCTTGTTGGCTCCAGGACTTGGCAACCCATATCCGCCCGGCCTTGCTCCGCCACCCGTTGACGGACACGTAGCCACCATTTCCAGAGGACCACACCTTGCCAGAAGCACACGCAACTCCCAGAAAAGGTACTTGAGGGAGTTAGAACACACCGGGGAGATGTGCGCCTTGGTTCAATCACCTGCTCAACGTCCCCGAATGATGGACCTTCCCATCACCTTCACGGAAGATGACGCCCGACATGTGCACTTCCCCCACAACGATCCCCTCGTGGTGGAAGCCCAGATTGCCAATAAGAAGGTCTCGCGGATCTTGGTCGATAACGGAAGCTCCGTAAACATCCTCTTCAAAGCTGCCTTCCATGCAATCGGATTAACCGAGACAGACCTGACCCCATGCCCCATCCAGCTTCAAGGGTTCAATGGGGATGCACTCATGCCATTAGGCAAAATTCAACTTCCAGTCACCCTCAGAGGAGAAAGTGACGCTTGTGCCTTCAAGCACTGCACATTCGTGGTGGTCGACTGTCCCACGGCGTATAATGCCATCCTAGGCCGACCGGTCCTAATAGATTGTGGGGCCATAACCTCGATTCGTCACTTATGCTTGAGTTTCCATGCGACGATGGGCGTATCGGCACCCTCTGAGGAGACCAATGAAGTGCACGAAGCTGTTATAACGTCTCCGTCCGATCCGTCTACACGGTCCAGGACACGGTCGCTGCCGTTCCTTTGGCGGAGGAATTACCAGAAACTGGGAGTGCTCAAGGGGCATGCTTTGACGAACTCGACCCTAGAGTGGGGGTCGAGAGAGCGATAGAACCGATGGAGGAAGTCGAAGAGGTGATCCTCAACTCGGGAGATCCTACCAAAGTCATTCAGGTGGGGAAAAACCTTCCGTCGGTCATTCGACAAAAGATCCTGGCCACTGTGAGGGATAATCAGGATATCCTGGCATGGTTCCACGCTGATATGATGGGGATTAACCCTAATGTTGCGTGCCACGCACTCAACATGGACCCATCTGCAACTCCAGTTCGACAAAAGAGGAGGCCGTTGGACCCAGTGAGGGCCGAAGCCGTCAAAGCTGAAGTGGACAAGCTGATGTCTATAGGCTTTCTCCAGGAGTCACACTATCCCATGTGGTTGGCCAACCCAGTTCTGGTCCCAAAACCCAATGGGTCCTGGAGAATGTGCATTGACTTCACGGACCTAAACAAAGCCTGCCCGAAAGATTGTTTCCCTCTTCCGCGAATCGTTCATATGGTAGACGCTACTTCCGGGTATGAACTCTTATCCTTCATGGATGTGTACTCTGGGTACAACCAGATCAAGATGCATGTCACGGACCAGGAACACACCAGCTTCCTCACGGACAAGGGTGTCTACTGTTACGTGGTCATGCCTTTCGGTTTGAAGAATGCTGGGGCGACGTACCAGCGTCTAGTAAACAAGATGTTCAAGGACCAGCTGGGGAGGAACATGGAGGTGTACGTAGACGACATGTTGGTAAAATCCAAGACCTCCGGGGACCACAGTGACGACCTTGAGGAAGCTTTCGCCGTGATCCGAAAGTATGGAATGAAACTGAATCCGAAGAAATGTACTTTCGGGGTCTCGTCTAGGAAGTTCCTCGGTTTCATTGTCAGCTCCCGCGGAGTGGAGGCCAACCCTGAGAAAATTAAGGTGTTCATAGATATGCCCTCTCCCTGGAAGCATAAGGATGTCCAAAGCGTTACCGGAAGGATAGCTGCTCTCAGCCGCTTCGTATCTAAGGCCACTGACAAATGTGTCCCCTTTTTCAATGTGTTGCGAGGAAACAAGAGGTTCGAGTGGACCCCCGAATGCGAAGCAGCCTTCCAACACCTCAAGGAACATCTAACCCGAGCTCCCATTCTGTCCAAACCTGTCGAAGGAGAGGCGTTGTTCTTGTACTTAGCTGTGACAAAACACGCCGTTAGTGCTGCACTCGTCCGGGAAGACGGCCGTATCCAGCTCCCTGTGTATTACGTAAGCAAGAGGTTACTAGACGCCGAGTCCAGATATTCAATGATCGAGAAACTCTCCCTCTGCTTGCTAATCGCTTCGCGGAAGCTAAGGCCCTATTTCCAGGCGCACACCATCAGAGTACTCACTAACCACCCTCTCCGACAAGTCTTGCAGAAGCCCGAGTCTTCTGGCAGATTGCTTAAATGGGCCATGGAACTGAGCCAGTTTGACATCCACTACCAGCCACGTGTTTCCATAAAAGGACAAGCTCTCGCGGACATTATTGAGGAATGCTCGGGAATGAATGACCTCCCAGAAGATCTAGTCCCAGAACTTCCCACATGGAAGGTCTATGTAGACGGAGCCTCAAATGAAAAAGGAGCTGGAGCAGGGGTCATCCTAGTATCTCCCCAAGGACATCAGCTCCAGAGCGCCATCCGTTTCGCGTTCCCAGCATCCAACAACGAGGCAGAACACGAAGCCATGCTAGCTGGATTGCAACTGGCCAGAGAAGTCGGAGCCCAAAAAATCGAGGTATACAGCGACTCCCTACTTGTGGTAAACCAAATATCCAGGGAATACCAGACGAAAGGCGAAAAAATGGCTGCCAACGTGTCTCTCTCCCGCGGCCTCCTGCAGCATTTCAAAGGCTACCAAATCCGCCAGGTCCCCCGGGACCAGAACTCACTCGCGGACACACTGGCCAAGCTTGCAACAGACTCGGAGATCGAACAATATGGCCTAGTGCCCATCGGGCACCTAGAAGCACCTAGTACCGAGACACAGAGGGTAAATGCCATCATCGACCATTCCCATTCCTGGATAGGACCCATCCTCAGATTTCTCACCACTGGAGAGCTCCCCACTGATAAAGCTGACGCAAGAAAGCTCCAGTATCAAGCTCCCCGATACGTGGTTATGGATGGAAAGCTTTACCGCAGGGGGTTGTCCATACCCTTCCTTAGGTGTGTTGCCGGAACCGAAATCAGCGCCATCATCCATGAGATTCACGGAGGCTTCTGTGGCGACCATACCTCCGGGCTGAGCCTCTCCAAAAAGATCCTTCGACAAGGATACTTCTGGCCCACCATGAAGAAGGATTGTGTGGATTATATCAGAAAATGCGAGCAGTGCCAGAGGTACGCCAAGGTTCCGCGAGCGCCGCCTACAGAAATTACCTTAATGACCAGCCCCTGGCCGTTCGCCGTTTGGGGCATTGACCTAGTAGGTTCCCTTCCGACTGGAAGGGGAGGAGTGAAGTATGCCATAGTCGCGGTAGACTACTTCACCAAATGGGCTGAAGCTAAACCTATGAACACGGTCACGTCTAAGAAAGCACTGGACTTTGTCATCAGGAATATAGTGTGTCGTTTTCGGCTTCCACGAAAAATTGTGTCCGACAACGGGAAGCAGTTTGATAGTGAACATTTCACGGACTTCTGTGCTTCGCATGGAATCATCAAAAGCTTTTCCGCAGTCGCCAGACCTCAAGCTAATGGGCAAGTGGAAGCAGTAAACAAAATCTTAAAGACCACGTTGAAGAAAAAACTCCAAGCATGCAAGGCTCACTGGCCGGAAGAACTTCCGCGAGTACTTTGGGCCTATCGCACGAGAGAGAGGACTTCGACGGGGCACACACCTTATTCCATGACCTTCGGTTGCGAGGCCGTCATCCCAGTAGAAACTATGATCCCATCTCACAGGCAGGACACCTACGACCCTACCCGGAACCACGCCCTTCTCCAGGAGTCCCTGGACATGATTGAAGAGCTCCGGGAGCAGTCACAGGTCCAACTCAAAATGTACTAAGGCAAGATAGCCCGACACTTCAACACAAGAGTCAAGAGCCGTACATTCGAAGTTGGGGACCTTGTCCTACTGAGAGTATTTCCTGCTACGCAGGACCCGGGAGTGGGAGTCCTCGGACCTAACTGGGAAGGCCCTTATGAAGTACAAGAAAAAGTGGGCCATGGGACGTATCACTTAAAGAGACTCAACGGATCTAAAGTCCCACGCGCCTGGAACGCGGAGCACCTCCGCCGTTACTACCAGTAGGCCCCGGACTATCTAGTCGGAAGTCCTTGGTGAAATTAGCAAAAGTGTAAAATGTGGAAATAATCCTCCCTGCTGTAAAACACGTGCCTAACAGGCTAATTTAATGAAACACGGAGAGATTCACTCCGCTTTTACTGCACTTTTTATCCCTGTGTTCAAAGCTGCGTTTTAACAAGTGACCATGCGGTCCGGAGACGTCCGGACCCCACGCTCACTTGGGGGGGTATACATGGCTAAGGCATAGCCATACGCCCCTTGAACAAAACATACACAGAACACCACTTATGTGCTAGCATTGTGTTTGAAATTTTTAAATTGTTAAGCTTAGGTTAATTTGTTGCCATGAACATGCTTGCATTACGTGTCATGTGTGCATTATGTGTTTATGTGAAAATTGCCATTGAAATGCCTGCCATTATGCATCATGAAAATTATCTCCTGTGTAGCCCAGCGATGAACAGGACTGGGGGTTGGGGCACATTCAGAGAGCTATGCCGAAACACCTCCAACCTCCGGGCAAGTCCTTCAAAAAATGCTCCGCGACCGCTGTAGAGCTTTGCTTCGCAAGCTCCAGCTCCGAGTCCCGCAAGGCGAAAGATGGCAAGATCCGCGACCGTTGTAAGCCTTGCTTCGCAGGCTTCAGCTCCGGATCTCACAAAATAATGCATGGCGAGCTCCTCGACCACTGCAAGCTTCAGCTCCAGGAGCAGATATGGTCGATCCCCCATTCACAGCAGGCCTTGCTTCGCAAAGCCCCTGCTCCGGGATCGCACATGGTGGGCGTGGCAATTTCCCCGACCGCAACGAGCCTTGCCTCGCAGGGCTCCGTGCCAGGTCCCTGAAGTCAGCCACCATGAGGTTCGCAACAAAAGTTAGTGTTGCTTCGCAAAGATCTAACCTTAAGTCTAGCGACGCCCACCAAAAGAACTCTCATTCCAGCACCATGGAACGGCGCACCTTAGCAATCCCAGCGAACAGTATAACTACAAGTCCCGGGATTGGCTATTTGCCTTAGGAAAGCCGAAATACGGTGAAAGGAGTCTGGCCGTTGGAACCAGGAAACCTTCGTAACCTAGAAAATATGTGGGAAAAGACATCAGCCGTTAAAGCTTCAAGTTGGAAGTGCATAGGTTTTGGCCGTTGGAACCAAAACCACATGCGCCCCTACAGCAGTTTCTACCGTATAAAAGTCTACCTTAAACGCAAAATTAAACAAAGAACTTGGCAGAAAAGAAAGGAGAATGCTATAATTATGGCAAATATGTCTGCAATGAGAAAAGAGTACAGGGAGCTTCGCCCCAAAGAAAAACACAAATGAAAAATAATAATCAGCAAAGAATATTTTTCACGGAAAATAAGATCCCTTCAAACACTGGGGGTGGCAGTGGCATCCTCGACCGGGGTCTCGGAGACAGCAGTTTCAACTGGGGCTAGCGGAGCCAGCTCATTGGAAGATGGAACGTCATCAGTGGCAAGTTCAGAGGTCCCCGCCTCTTCAAGGACTTCTGCCTCAGGGGCTCCAGCAGGCTCGTTAATGTTGTAAGTTTGGACGTACACCTCTGGGCCTTGATCCCACACCTGTAGCTTCTCCCTCATGGCGTCGGCATCCTCTCCCAGATAGCCTAGTACCTCCGGGTTCACTTTCCAGAGTTGATGCATGAGGACCACATGCGATATATTTATCGTCCTGTTCAGTACCACCTCGGCATCCTCCTTCTCCTTCAAGCGCTCCGCCTCGGAGGTTGCCAGCTTTGCCTCCGCGACAGCTAATTGAGCCTTCAGTTTTTCCATCTCGGCCTTGGAGGCATCCCGCTCTCCCTTAAGAGAATCAATCTCCTTGCGCTGGTCCTTATTTTGGTTCAGCACGGATTGCTTCTCGGTCACATGCCCCCTGGCAGTGAATTGCAAGGCTCCGATCTCTTTATCCTTCTCGGCGAGCCCCAACTCCAAGCCTTCTCAACGGCCTGGGCATAAGTTGTTCCTCCATGTACCGATGTAATCCTAACATCCCGGGCTATCATAGCATTAAGCCCCCTAATAAATCTATCCTGGTGCAAACTTCGCAAGCCTGTTAAATTTTAGGGCATACTCAGTAACAGTCATATTGCCTTACACCAAACCCACAAACTCATTAACTTTTGCTGCCCTCACGACAACATTGTAGTATTTCTGGCTAAACAAGTCTCTGAAGCCTTCCCAACTCAAAGTGGTCACATCCCTGGTCTGTGATGCCACTTCCCACCAGATGCAGGCATCCTCTCTCAACATATATGTGGCACAAGCCACTTTGTCATGCCCCTCTATTCTCATGAAATCCAGAATAGTTGTGATCATAGTCAGCCATTGCTCAGCCTTAAATGGATCAGGTCCCCCCTCAAAGATTGGGGGTTGCTGCTTCCTAAACCGCTCATATAATGGCTCCCACCTGTTCCCAACCTCCCCAGACTGTACAACTGGTACCAGTGCAGGTTGTACAATAGGGGCAGCATTCCCTGATGGAGCCTGCTATCGCAGTAGACGAATCTGTTCATCCTGGCTCTGCAACTGAGCCTGCATATCTGCCATGAGTTGCTGCCAGTTCTTAGGGACTGGTGGAGGAATCTGGCCCTGGTCATCATCCCCGGTCCCAGACCTAGTGCCGGCTATCCGTGTAGATTTTCTTGGACGCATAGCTATCCAAGTCGATCTACAATCAACGACTCGGCAATCAGACCATGATGACAGGGTAAAAGCTTCTCCAACATTCCCCCCAATGGAATAGAACCAAACGCAAACAATCAGAATATAGGCATTCATCCACATGCACCGGCTGCTAATAAGCATGCCCCAACATTACCACACAACAGCTAAAACAAAAGCATTCATCCATGCACAATATACAGTTAATCATTCAAATATTCATTTACATGCACTGCAATGCTAATAAGCATGCCTTTATATTTTCATACAGCAGTCAAGGGCCAGGCCCTATTAGCATCTCATGCTTCCTATTGATCCAATAAATAATAGCATTCATAATTCATTCCAGACATACAAGCATATATGCACATATACACATTAGCAAACCTTAAATTGAGCTTGTCTCTAGCAGCGAATGTACATGTCCAGCCGGTCTTCAGGAACCCTTAAACATAGGATGCTCTGATACCAAGTTGTAACGCCCTGGATAGCCAAGACCGCTACACTGTGTACTCATAAAGGTGCAGGACTTACTAATTAAGTCATTTAAAAAGGGTTTTGGTCTCAAAAGATACATTTTATTTAATTAAACAGTTTTACAAATGGGATCCCAAAAAGAAACACTGTTTAAAAGTCAGCTTACAGAATCTCCAAAATATAGACAACCATCAGCCATTCCTAGGCAAGGCAGATGTTTATAGCTTTCCTATTCCTGTCGTCCTCACAACTGTGGCGGCTGAGCATGTAACAACCTGAATTTGCTAATTGGGCTTAGGGCCTTGATTAGTGTGCCTGGAGGGCAATAAGTGATTTAATTTGCTTGTATGTGAATTTATGTGTATATATGTTGTATATGTGTGATATGTCTGTACAGCACGATCCGAGACAGTCCTGAGGAGAAGTTGGCCAGAGAGTCACAATGGGGTTGAGATTCGGACTCGGGGCGAGTCGAGGGATAATTCGGGTGTTAGTCGAGTTATGGGATTATCGGAACATAGAAATAAATATTTGGAGATATATTTGAGGATAGAATGCCTAGGCGGGAATATTTGGGGAATTTACCATTTTTGCCCACGGGGACGTTTTGACACCCCGAGGCTTAAGGTAACCTTTAGACTTAAGTTATATAAAACAAATAAAAGAAAGGAACCATTTAGAAACTTGTAAACCGACTCATACTTCTCCTCATACTGAAGTTCGTTTGAGCTTATCTCTCTCTCACTCTCTAAGACAACACTCAAGAGGAAACCTAAAGGAATTACCAAGGAATTGAGGGGATTTCAACTGGGATGCTTTAGGAGTTTGAAGCTTTGGGATTGAGGATCAAAATTCTAGGATTAAGCTCAGCAAGGTAAGCTCTAAATACTAAAGTCTAGTCTTGAATTTTCTGCTGGTTCTAGAGGTTTTCATGTAGCTAAGTTTGCTTAATCTTTGGGTGTTTTAGCTAAGTTTTGGAGCATACTTTGATAAGGTTTTGATGTTGTTTCTGTGCTGGAGTAACCATGTTGAATATCTAGGAGTCTTAGCTTGGTTTTGGTGGAAATTGGCTTGAAGAAGGGATGAAAAACTGATGGAAAATCTAGGTTCGTCGTATAGAGCCGCGACCCTAGGAGAGGTGTGTCGCGGCCCTCATGCGCACGCAGCCAGGGGAGGCTGGGAGAATTCGAGCGTGTCGCGGCCCTTGCAGGGCGCGCCGCGACCCGCATGGTGGTCAGTGGAGAGCTAGCCTCTGTTTTGAGGCTAGCCGCAGCTCTAGAGGGTGGGGTCGCGGCCCTTAGTGTCAGTGAGGATTTTAATGATATTTTTGACTTGGGAACTTAAAGGGTAAGGCTCGGGATGGATTTTATCATTGGGATTGATAGAATTCAAGATCCCAGAGGTTAGGGTTACGGTTTGTGGTTATTGGTTGGATTGGAATTTCATGGTCGGATATTATTATGTGTTGTGACTAGGATTTCGGCGAGGCTCACGTTAGCAGACTGTACTCGGGGTATTGGTGCTGAGGAAGCTTGGAACTCAGGTAAGAAAACCCTTGTTCCCATAGAGCTTGTGTGCAGGGCTGAGCCCAATATATTGAATGGAAATGACATGCAGGGCCGAGCCCTAAATACTAGAATTTTTTAGCATGGCTCTTTGCCTGTTTATGTTTGAATTCTGTGCTTGTTGCTATATCGTGTTTGATATTATATGTGTGATCGGCTAGAGTCGGGAACGGTGTAGACCGGGAACGGCGTGAGGCCGAGAATGGCGTCAAGCACGATGAGTGCAAGGCCGAGAACGGCAAGAGGCCGAGAGCGACGTTGAGCACGTGTGGTGCGAGTTGCTAGGGCGAGTCCCTAATAGGATACTTGGGATATCCTTACGGCATGGTCCGCGAACCCAGGGCTTGGTAAACGCCTGGGACGGCTAGGCCGTATGTGTTTAGCCTTTGGTGGCCTGCTTATATGTTTGATTCATGTATTGCATATGTTATCTGTTATGGGTTTTCTTGCTGGGCTTCGGCTCACAGATGCTCTGTGGTGTAGGTAAGGGTAAGGAGAAGATCAACCAACCATGAGCACAGTTGGCGTGAGGCGGCGTGTACATGTCCGGCCAGCCTGGCTGTCTTAGCTAGGGGATTTTGGGAGATGCTTGTAAATGAACTTAGATTTTGTCGCCTAGTCGACTCTCACCGGTTTTGTGTTGTAAATATTTTCTAAACCATGTTTTGGGATCCCAAATGTAAATCTTTATAATTAAATGTGAAAAACTACTTTCTCTAATGTTTTCCTTGTAATTAGGGCTTAATGACACGTTTTGAGATAAAACCTCGATTAGCGAGTTGAAAGCACGATTTTTAAACACACTTAGTAACGGCTCTAAGGAGGTAGGGCGTTACAGAGCAGCTGGTCATGTACATTCATCTCACAGAGCCCTCCAAGTCATGGTTGATCAATTTTGCTATTGCCTTTACCTGTACCACGTAGCACCCATGAGCCAAGGCCCAGCAAGAAAACATAATATGCATCACAAACAACAATAACAGATGAATAGTCTTATAAGCATGATCGAACACTTAGCACTCATATTAATCACATAGCACGTATTCAGAATCAAAGATGCAACCAAGCATTAATAATAATCAAGTTACATGATTATCAGGGCCGACAATGTAGGTCGCACCCTCTGCTTACCCCACTGACTCTGACCCGCTTAAACCAAGCTCATTGCATAATAAGCTGTCCTCGGCTACCAGTGGTCGAGCCGCGCCCTATGCGCTAGTGTAACCTTAGGCACTCTTAGGTCATGGTTTACTGTTTACATGGCATAATACAATTATTTCAAAGTATACATATTAGGGAACCCTTAGTCCCATTACAAATAAACAACCGGTGCAGTTTTCTTACCTTTAATTTCCACGTTCACTGACTACGAGCGACGACTCTCAAGCACAATCCGCTTCCCGAGCCCTAGCTTAACACCTAGTCACAAACAAAGTAATGGATTCCACTAATATTCAAATAAAGGTTTTCAGATACAATGCTAGCTTCTGGGTCATCGAATTCCACCAAACACGGTGGTGGAATCGATCCCGATCATCCTAGGTTAGGTTCCCGCGCTAAAAATCCCCAAAAGATCAAAGATGCACCTAAGGGTTGCGGCCCCTGAAACCTAGCTGTGGCCCACCCCTGAAATAGAAACCAAGCCCCTCATAGAGCAGAGATGCACCGTGGCCCTGCCCTGTGGCGCTGCGGTGCTCCCCTTCGGCCGAGCCTCCCTGGCTCCTTCGCTTCGTAGGGCCGCAGCGCTCTAGAACAGAGCTACCGCCCAACCCTTCGTGCCCATAAAATCCACAATTTCTAACATCCTAACCTTATTCGAAACCACCCTAAAGCACCCTAACTCCAAAACCCATTAACCACAAGACTTTTAACATGTTTCTAACAACATAATCCAACAGAAATCCAGCTTAAAACTCATTAAAACTCCACTTTGATTTCTGAAACCCAGCAACTAAAGAACTCAAAAACCAGTCATGCAAACTTTGAATTTAAGCTCTAAACTACGAATTGAAGCTTACCTTCTTTGATGAACCTGTAACGCCCTACTTCCTTAGAGCCGTTACTAAGTGAGTTTAAAAACGTGCTTTCAACTCGCTAATCGAGGCTTTAGGTCAAATATTGTAATTAAGCCATTAACAGAGGAAAAACTTTTGAAATAATAATTTCCATAGAAAATCATAAAAGTTTTACACTAGGGATCCCAAAATACAGTTTAGAAACATTTACAATACATAAACTGAACCAAGTCGACTATACGACAAAATCTAGGTTTATTTACAAACATCTCCCAAAATCCTCTAGCTGTGGTAGCCAGGCTGGCCAAACATGTACACGCTGCCTCATGCCTGCTACACTCAAGGATGGTTGGCCTTCTCTTTACCCTTACCTGCACCACAGAGCATCTGTGAGCCGAAGCCCAACAAAAAAACCCACAAACAGATAACATATGCAACACATATATCAAGCATATAAACAGGCCACCCATGGGCTAGACACATACGGCCTAGTTGTCCCAGGTGTTTACCAAGCCCTGGGTTCGCGGACCATGACGTGAGGATATCCCAGGTATCCTTTTAGGGACTCGCCCTTGCAACTCGTACTCCACGTGCTCAACGCTGCTCCCGGCCCCTTGCCGTACTCGGCCTTGCACTCAATGTGCCTAACGTCGTTCCCAGCCCTTTGCCATTCCCGACCCCTGCTGTCCTCAGCCTACACCGTTCCAGGCTCTTGCCTAACATTCACATAATAGCATTCATATCATAGCAAGCAAGTACAGAATTCTAGCAAATTGAGTTAAAGGGCTACGCCCCGCAGTTCAAACACATTGGGCTCAGCCCTGCATACCAGTTCTATTCAAACACATTGGGCTCAGCCCTACATACAATCTCTATGGGAACAAGGGTTTTCTTACTTGATTCCCGAGCTCTCCGAGCACCGATGTCCCGAGCACAGTCCTCTAACTTGAACCTCGCCGAAACCCTAGTCACAACACATTAACAATATCCATCCATCAAGTTCTAATCCAATAAATAACTTTGAGCCATAACCCTAACCTCCGAGACCTTGAATTCCATCAATCCGGGTGATAAAATCCATCCCGAGCTTTAATCATTGAGTTCCCAAGCCTAAACACCCTTAAAAACACAAACTAGCACTAAGAGTCGCAGCCCTACCCACAAGCGCTACGACTAGCCTCGAAACAGACGCTAGCACCTCACTGACCCGCACACGGACCGCGGCGCGCATGAGCTTCTCGGCCTCCCATGGCCGCACGTGCGCACGGGTCGTGGCCCTCTCCTCCAAACCCAGAATTTTCATCCTCTTCCCTACATTTTTCCTCAAACTAACTCACCCAAAGCTTACCTAACAGACCCAGATAAACAACACAAACATTCCAGCTCAATATCAACACCAAAACCCCATTAAAACATGCTCCAAAACTCTACTAAGATACCCAAAAACAGACCAAGTTCTACCCACATGCATAACCCAAAAACACAACTGAAATCCAAGCATAATCCCCATAGTTAGAGCTTACCTTTGCTGTGCTATGCTTCTGAACTGATTTCCACAAGTTCCCAGATTAACTCCTTAATTCTAACAGCTCAAAATCCTCAATCCTTGGCTATTTCCACTAGAATTTTCCTTTGATATGCCTTTGAGAAGGAGTAGAGTGAGAGAGAGATGAGAGGTTATCCTTAACTGAAAAGAAAGGTGTATGTCGGTTTCCCAAAGTTTCTAAATTATTCCTCCTTTTTTTTTTACTTAACTTAAGTCTATAGAGTTACCTCAAGACTCAGGGTACCAAAACGTCCCCGAGGGCAAAATGGTAATTTTTCCCAATATTCCCTCCTAGACATTCTATCCTCAAATATATCTCCAAATATTTATTTCCATATCCCGATAACCCCATAACACATCTAATACCCAAACTACCCCTCGACTCACCCCGAGTCGGAATCTCAACCCCTTTGTGACTCTCTGGCTAACCACTCCCCAAGACTGTCTCGGATCGTGCTGCACCGACATATCACATATATATAACAGTTATCACATTTATACCCCAAATACCCAGACGGGGCCAACATGCACATTTAACTCAGCTAAACATGCATCATCATCATATACTAACATAAACCCACATATTAGCATATGAAATCACTTATTGCCCTCCAGGCACACTAATCAAGACCCTAAGACCGATTAGCGAATTCGGGTCGTTACAACTATCCCCTCCTTATAGAAATTTCATCCTTGAAATTACCTGAACAACACAGGGTACCGCTCCCTCATCTCTGACTCAAGTTCCCATGTCACCTCCTCAACCTTGCTGTTTCTCCACAAAACTTTCACTAAGGTGATGGTCTTGCTCCGCAAGACTTTATCTTTCCGGTCAAGAATCTAAACCGGCTTCTCCTCATAGGAAAAATCTTGATCAAGCTCCAGATTCTCAAAACATAGAACATGCGTCGAATCTGACATATACTTCCGGAGCATGGATACATGGAAAACATCATGAACCCCTGATAAAGCTGGAGGCATCGCTAATCTGTATGCCACCTCTCCAACCCTTTCGAGAATCTCGAAGGGGCCAACAAACCTAGGGCTCAACTTGCCCTGAACACCAAACCGTTTCACACCCCTCATGGGTGAAACCCTAAGGAACACATGCTCACCAACCTGAAATTCTACACTCCTGCATTTCAGGTCTAAATAATTTTTCTGTGGACTCTGGGACGCGAGCATACGCGTTCTAATCTTCTCAATTGCCTCATTGGTCCTCTGAACCATCTCTGGACCCAGATATCTCCTCTCACCTGTCTCATCCCAATGAATAGGTGATCTACACTTCCTTCCATAAAGCATCTCGTACGGAGCCACTCCGATGGTCACCTGATAACTATTGTTGTACGAGAACTCGATCAAAGGGAGATACTTACTCCACGATCCCCCAAAATCAAGCACACAGGCTCGCAGCATATCCTCCAATATCTGAATCGTCCTCTGAGACTGCCCGTCTGTCTGAGGATGATAAGTGGTACTAAACCGCAACTGCGTGCCCATAGCCTTCTGCAGACTCTCCCAAAACATGGAGGTGAAGGTGGGGTCTCTGTCGGATACTATCGACCTCGGAGCCCCATGAAGTCGAACAATCTCCTTCACATACAACTTAGCATACTACTCCACAGTATAAGTTGTCTTAACAAACAAAAAGTGGGCGGACTTGGTATACCTATCCACAATCACCCACACTGAGTCATGTTGTCCCACAGTTCTCGGTAAAACAACCACGAAGTCCATAGTAATATCTTCCCACTTCCATTCTGGGATCCCCAGAGGCTGCAGCAACGCTGCTGGCCTCTGATGCTCAACCTTAACCTGCTGACAAGTTAGGCACTAAGCCACATAATCCACCACATCCCTCTTCATGCCCGACCACCAATATAGAACTCTCAAGTCTTGGTACATCTTTGTCGTACCTGGATGCAAAGAATAGGGAATGGTATGCGATTCATCTAAGATCTCCTGCCGAATGTCAGAATCCATTGGAACACAAATTCGGCCCTTGTACTTCAGTAACCCCAACTCTGAAATGGAAAAGTCCTTTGTCGCTCCGACTAAGGCACTCTCCCTATGCCCTCTCAACTGAGAATCTTTCCTCTGCGCTTCCTTGATCCTCTCAAGGAGAGTAGACTGAAAAGTAATCTTGGCCAACTGTCCAACCACCAACTCTATACCTGCTCTGGTCATCTCCTCAGCTAACTTGTCAGATATCTGCCTCGAACTAAACAACTGTCCTGGGCCTTTCCAACTCAATGCATCAGCCACTACATTAGCCTTCCCAGGATGGTATAGGATATCGCAATCATAGTCCTTAACCAACTCCAGCCACCGTCTCTGGCGCATATTCAAATCCTTCTGAGTAAAGAAATACTTTAGGCTCTTATGGTCGGTGTATATCTCGCACTTCTCACCATAAAAATAATGCCTCCAAATCATAAGTGCAAACACCACCGCTGCAAACTCCAGGCCATGCGTAGGATATCTCTGCTCATATTCCTTTAACTGTCTAGATGCATAGGCTATCACCTTACCAGCTTGCATCAGCACGCACCCCAAACCCTGTCTAGATGCATCACAGTAAACCACAAACTTTTCATTCTCTGTCGGCAAGCTAAGAACTGGCGCAGTGATCAATCGCCCACTCAACTCCTTAAAACTGTTCTCACATCTATCCGTCCAGACATACCTTGTTTTCTTCTTTGTTAGTTCTGTCAATGGTGTAGCTATTCTGGAGAATCCCTCAACAAACCGCGAGTAATACCCTGCTAAACCCAGAAAGTTTCTCACTTTAGGAACATTTCTCGGTCTAGGCCAATCTCTGATCGCCTTAATCTTACTTGGGTCAACCAGAATCCCCTCCTTACTGACAATATGGTCCAGAAATGTAACTTGTGGCAACCAGAACTCACACTTACTAAACTTAGCATATAACTTATGCTCTCTCAACCGTTGTAGAACCAACCGCAGATGCTACTCATGCTCTGCCTCTGACTAAGAGTACACTAGGATGTCGTCGATGAATACAATCACAAACTTGTCCAGATAATCCTTGAAAACTCTATTCATCATATCCATGAAGGCTGCTGGGGCATTGGTTAATCCAAATGACATAACCAGGAATTCACAGTGTCCATACCTCGTGCGGAAAGCGGTCTTTGGTATGTCCTCCTCCTTAATCCTTAACCTGATCGGAGATTTATCTTGAAGAACACTGTTCTTCCCTGTAGCTGATCAAATAAATCGTTGATCCTAGGCAGTGGATACTTGTTCTTAATGGTTAACTTGTTCAGCTCCCTGTAATCAATACACATCCTAAGGGATCCATCCTTCTTCTTAACGAACAACACTGGAGCACCCCATGGCGAGAAACTCGGTCTGATGAACCCCAAATCAAGTAACTCCTGAAACTGAATCTTCAACTCCTTTAACTCTGCTAGAGCCATTCTATAAGTTGTCCTAGATATTGGCTCCGCTCCTGGTACCAATTCTATAACGTAGTCAATCTCTCGCTGTAGCGGAAACCCTGGCAAATCCGCTGGAAACAAATCCAGAAACTCACACACCAATCTAGTCTCACCCGGTCCAACCGACACCACCGTAGAGGTATCCACAATGCTTGCTAGGAATCCTATGCAACCTTCCTGCATCAGGTCTCTAGCCTTCGATGCTGAAATCATCGATACACGCGGTCCACTAACTGACCCCACAAACACAAAGGGTACCTCCCCTTCTGCTTCAAAAGTCACCATTCTGCGCTTGCATTCAATTATTGCCCCATATTTTGATAACCAATCCATTCCCAAAATCATGTCAAAATCATCCATCTCTAACTCAATCAGATCAACAGACAGTTCCCTACCATCTACCTCTACAAGCAACGCTCTAATCCTCCTCCTAGAGACTACCAGTTCTCCTGTTGGCAACAAAGTCTGAAATCCCCTAGCATACACACCACTAGGTCTACAAAGATGATCTATCACTCTAGCAGATACAAATGAATGGGTAGCCCCCGAATCAAACAATGTAGTATACAGAGAACCAGCACTAGAGATCTGACCTGTCACCACTGAGGGGCTAGCCTCCGCCTTAGTCTGTGTCAAAGTGAATACCCTGGCAGGAGCAAGACTGTCACTCTGCTTCTGCTCCTCCTTCTTAACTAGAGGGCAATCCCTCTTCAGATGACTGGCACTCCCACAAACAAAGCAGGCCCTGATCCTGCACTCACCCTAGTGTCGATGCCTGCACCGCGGACACATTGGAAAACTCCTCCAGTTGTCACTGCCACCCTGACGGCCAGTGGAAGCACCCCATGCCCTCCTATCAAAACTGGGAGGAACAAAGGAATCTAGGGCCTTCCTCTTCTACTCACTAGAACCACCACCACGACTGAACCCAACAAAAGGAGGCACTGTCCTCCTGGCATCGCGCTTAAAAGCGCTATCCTTCCAAATTTGATCTTCGGCCCTCTCACCAATAAGGGCCTTGTCCACTACCTGGCCATAAGTGGTAGTCTCAAGATCTAAAGTAATATTCACATCGCGGGTGATCATAACGTTCAACCCCCGCACGAACCTGTCCCTTCTTGCCGCATCATTCGGCACTATATCTGGCGCAAACTTCACCTGTAACGCCCTACTGCCTTAGAGTCGTTACTAAGTGATTTTTAAAATGTGCTTTCAACTCGCTAATCGAGGTTTTAGGTCAAACAGTGTAATTAAGCCTTAAACAGAGGAAAAACATTAGAAATAGTAATCTTTCATAGTAAATCATAAAAGTTTGACACCTGGGATCCCAAAATACACTTTAGAAATATTTGCAGCATAAAAACTGTACTAAGTCAGCTAAACGACAAAATTTCAAGTTCATTTACAAGCATCTCCCAAAATCCTCTGGCTGAGACAGCCAGGCTGGCCAAACATGTACACGCCGCCTCACGCCTGCCGTACTCATGGTTGGTTGATCTTCTCTTTACCCTTACCTGCACCACAGAGCATCTGTGAGCCGAAGCCCAGCAAGAAAATCCACAAACAAATAACATATGCAACACATAAGTCAAGCATATAAACAGGCCACCAATGGCTAAACACATACGGCCTAGCCGTCCCAGGTGTTTACCAAGCCCTGGGTTCGCGGACCACACTGTGAAGATATCCTAGGTATCCTTTTAGGGACTCGCCCTGGCAACTCGCACCCCACGTGCTCAACGCTGCTCCCAGCCCCTTGCCGTTCTCGGCCTTACACTCAACGTGCCTAACGCCGTTCCCGGCCCCTCGTCGTTCCCGGCTCTTGCCGATCACTCACATAATATCATACATGATATAACAACAATTACAGAAATCAAGCATAAATAGATAAAGAGCTATGCTCTGCAGTTCTAGCATATTGGGCTCGGCCCTGCATATCATTTCCATTCAAACACATTGGGCTCAGCCCTACACCAAGCTCTATGGAAACAGGGGTTTTCTTACCTGAGTTCCGAGCTTCCTGAGCACCGATGCCCCGAGCACAGTCCTCTAACGTGAGCCTCGCCGAAATCCTAGTCACAACACATTAACAACGTCCATCCATCAAGTTCTAATCCAATAAATACCTTCGAGCCATAACCCCAACCTCTGGGACCTTGAATTCTATCAATCTGGGTGATAAAATCCATCCCGAGCCTTACCCCTTGAGTTCCCAAGCCTAAAATACCCTAAAAACCCAAACTGGCACTAAGGGTCGTGACCCCACCCACAAGAGTCGCGACTAGCCTCGAAACAGAGGCTAGCACCTCACTAACCACCACACGGGCCGCGGCGCGCATAAGCTTCTCAGCCTCCCATGGCCGGCGCGCACGCGGGCCGTGGTGCACCCCTCCTAGGGCCGCGACTCTCACCTCCGAACCTAGAATTTTCCATCTTCTTCCCTACCTTTTCCTCAAGCTAACACATTCTAACCCTACTTAATGAACCCAGATAGATAACACATGAATACCAGCTCAATATCAACACTAAAACCCACCAGAAATCTGCTCCAAAATCCAACTAGAATACCCAAAACAGATTAAGCTTAACTAACATGCATGCTCTAGCAAACCAGCAACAATTCTCAATATAATCCCAATAATTAGAGCTTACCATGCTGAACTCAATCCCAGAAGTTGATCCTCAATCCTCAAGCTTTAAACTTCTAAGTTTCCTCAGCCAATTCCTTGCTTAAGCTTGTTTCCACCAAAGTTTCTTTGAGTTTTGCCTTAGGGAGTGAATGAGAAAAAAGAGATAAGGTTTATCTTCAGCTAGGAGAAGGTGAGTCGGTTCCTAAGCCTTATAAACAATTCCTTCCTTTGTTTTATTAACTTAAGTCTAAAGGATTACCTCAAGGCTCGGGGTACCAAAACATCCCCGAAGGCAAAATGGTAATGTAACGCCCTACTTCCTTAGAGCCGTTACTAAGTGAGTTTTTAAGACAAAACAGTGTGCAATGAACTCGCTAACCGAGGTTTTGAAACAAAAGTGTGACTAGTTAAAAGTTAAGGCTGTAATATTTGCAAATGCGTCGTTTCATTAAAACTTCTATTATTAAACATTTGGGATCCCAAAATAAGGTTTGAAAACTAATTACATCTTGAAATAAGGTTACAGTTGAGAAATCATAAAATCATAGGTTATTACAGCCATTTTTGAATAAACCCCCAACCAAAGCAGTCGGGCAGGCCAAACATGTACGCGCCGCTTCACGCTCTCCGTACTCATGGTTGGTTGATTCAGTCATTTCCCTTACCTGCAACACAGAGCACCCGTGAGCCGAAGCCCAGCAAGAAAACTCATGCAGAACATAACATATGCAATGTATACAGTTTATCATAACAGATAATCCACAATAAACAAGTCAATCATTAGACTAAGCAAACACGGCCAAGCCGCCCCAGAGCCTTACCGAAGCCTGGGGTATCGGTTCTCACCGCGAGGATAACTCATGTATCCCTTGGGTCCCACCCTGAATATAGCATAACACATGTATCCACCGGGCCCCGCCCTGATTATAGCATCCCATGTGCTAGATGTTACTTTCGGCCCACAGCCGCCCCGGCTTACGCCGTACTCGGCCCACGGCCGCCCCGGCCTACGCCGTACTCGGCCCACGGCCGTTCATTTCATCATAATCACACATATAGTACATTCGAAATAATCATTCACACACATCATGATTCATTTAAGTTTAAACATTTGCACATAATACAATCTGGGGCCATGCCCTAACCTCGGGTGTTATAGTTTTCTTACCTGCATTCCGAGCCTCCTGATGCACCAAAGCCGCGAGCACGGTCCTCAAGCACGAGCCTCTCAAAGAACCTAGTCACAACACACAAGAAACATCCCTCATTACTAATCAACCCAAAACCACTTCCCGGGACCAATCCCACACTCCCGGGGCCTCTAAAACCTTAAAACAACACCCTGGAGACATCCCCCGAACTCCCGGAGCAAAGGCCTAAAATTGCCTAAAAATGATGCCCTGAAATTTGCCTTGTGCCGCGGCACCACATCCTTGTGCCGCGGCACCCATCAGTCAGAGGCTCCCTTGCCGCGGCACGAAAAACTTGTGTCGCGGCACGCCTTCGCAGACCCAGAATTCTGGGTTTTCTCCTGCGTTTTCTCCGAGCTAAAACCTTACCAAATCAACCCAAACTCACACCCAAGCCCAGAAACCACTCAAGACTCCAAATAAACCATCCAACAACCCATAAACATCACCAAAACATCTAAACACCCAATCAAATCCCCAAAATCCACATCCTTGATTTCAATTTCAGAAAAAATAAAAACTCAAACATCAAACTTAACCCATGCTCAAATTCTTAACCCATAACATAATCAAGCCTTAAATGTGTATAAAATTCCTTACCTCATATGGAGAATCCATCCCTAAGCTTCCTTCATCTCCTAGGTCTCCAACTTCTCCTTCTCTTCTTCTTCTTCTTCTTCTTCATGCCCTAGCTTTTCCCTCTCTTTTCTCTTCTCTTCAAACTCTATCAAGACCAAAATGGTTAAGCCCCAAACCGTGTACCCCATAAAACCAGCTGCCATTTATCTAATTCCCATCTAAATGACCATTTTGCCCCTCCTTGCCTATCCTTTCCCACCTAAACCTCAAGGGTACTTAAGTCTTTCCGTTTCTATTTCATTTCTACCATTTTCTTTCTAAAACTTGTTACTCTCAGCAGTAACTAACGGTTACCCAAGTTACTAAATCTCCAATAACCATTACCCGCTAAATCTCAACTTAACCTTAAAATTCCCGAGGTACCCCTAGGCTTCTCCCGAGCCGGGTATAGAAATCCCGTTGTGACTCTTGAGTAAACTAGCTCTCTAGGACCGTCTCGGCACGTGCATCACAATAATACAACCACACCCACGTGGTACAATTCACAGAATACAATTATCACATATCAATACCGTTATGCCAATCATGGCCAAAATTACAATTATGCCCTTCTAACACGATCCGGGCCTACATGCATACTAGTAAACATAGCCATGCATCTCAGTTAAACAAATAGCCAAATAACATGCTTTAAATCATAATCACGCATTTAATTCATAAAATCACACATAAATCCCAACCTGCCCTCCTGGCACACTACTCAAGGCCCTTAAGCCTTATTAGCGAATTTGGGTCGTTACAGGTAAATTTCCCAAATGTTCCCGCCTAGACATTCTAACCTCAAATATATCTCCAAATATTTATTTCTATGTCCCGATAATCCCATAACTCATCTAATACCCAAATTACCCCTCAACTCGCCCCGAGTCCAAATCTCAACCCCGCTGTGACTCTCTAGCTGACCGCTCCCCTGGACTGTCTCAGATCGTGCTGTACAGACATATCACACATATACAACATATATCTCATTTATCATACTTATGCCCCTAATATCCAGACGGGGCCCACATGCACATTTAACTCAATTAAACATGCATCATAATCATATATACACATAAATTCACATATAAGCATATTAAACCACTTATTGCCCTCCAGGCACACTAATCAAGGCCCTAAGCCTGATTAGCAAATTCGGGTCGTTACAACTATCCCCTCCTTATAGAAATTTCCTCCTCCAAATTACCTGAACAACTCGGGGTACCGCTCCCTCATCTCTGACTCAAGTTCCCACGTCGCCTCCACAACCTTGCTGTTTCTCCACAGCACTTTCACTAAGGCGATGGTCTTGTTCCTTAAGACCTTATCTTTTCGGTCAAGAATCTGAATCGGCTTCTCCTCATAGGATAAATCCTGATCAAGCTCCAAATTATCAAAACTTAAGACATGCGTTGAATCTGAGATATACTTCTGGAGCATAGATATATGGAATACATCATGAACCCCTGATAAAGCTGGAGGCAACGCTAATCTATAAGCTACCTCTCCAACTCGTTCTAGATTCTCGAAGGGGCCAACATACCTGGGGCTCAACTTACCCCGAATACCAAACCGTTTCACACCCCTCATTGGTGAAACCCTAAGGAACACATGATCACCAACCTGAAACTCCACGCTCCTGCGTCTCAGGTCTGAATAACTTTTCTGCCGACTCTGGGAGGCGAGCATACGCACTCTAATCTTCTCAATTGCCTCATTGGTCCTCTGAACCATCTCTGGACCCAAATACCTTCTCTCACCTATTTCATCCCAATGAATAGGTGATCTACACTTTCTTCCATAAAGCATCTCGTACGGAGCCACACCAATGGTCGCCTGATAACTGTTGTTGTACGAGAACTCGATCAAAGGGAGATTCCTACTCCACGATCTCCCAAAGTCAAGCACACAGGCTCGCAGCAGATCCTCCAATATCTGAATCGTCCTCTGAGACTGCCCGTCTGTCTGAGGATGATAAGTGGTACTAAACCGCAACTGCATGCCCATAGCCTTCTGCAGACTCTCCCAGAACTTGGAAGTGAAGGTGGGGTCTCTGTCCAACATTATCAACCTCGGAGCCCCATGAAGTCGAACAATCTCCTTCACATACAACTCAGCGTACTGCTCCACAGTATAAGTTGTCTTAACAGGCAAAAAGTGGGCGGACTTGGTATACCTATCCACAATCACCCACACTGAGTCATGCTGTCCCACAGTTCTCGGTAAACCAACTACGAAATCCATAGTAATATCTTCCCACTTCCACTCTGGGATCCCCAAAGGCTGCAATAATCCCGCTGGACTCTGGTGCTCAGCCTTAACCTGCTGACAAGTTAAGCACTTAGCCAAATAATCCACCACATCCATCTTCATGCCCAACCACCATTATAAAGTTCTCAAGTCCTGGTACATCTTCGTCGTACCCGGGTGCAAAGAATAGGGAGTGGTATGCGATTCATCCAAGATCTCTCGTCGGAGATCAGAATCCATCGAAACACATATCCGACCCTTATACTTCAGTAATCCCATCTCTGAAATGGAGAAGTCATTTGTCGCTCCGACTAAGGCATTCTCGCTATGACCTCGCAACTGAGAATCTTTCCCCTGTGCTTCCTTGATTCTCTCAAGGTGTGTAGACTGAAGAGTGATGTTGGCCAACTGACCAACCACCAACACTATACCTACTCTGGTCATCTCCTCAGCTAACTTATCAGATATCTTCCTTGAGCTAAACAACTGCCCTGGGCCCTTCCGACTCAATGCATCAGCCACTACATTAGCCTTCCCAGGATGGTAAAGGATATCACAATCATAATCCTTTACCAATTCCAGCCACCGCCTCTGGCGCATATTCAAGTCCTTCTGGGTAAAGAAATACTTTAGACTCTTATGGTCGGTGTATATCTCGCACTTCTCACCATAAAGATAATGCCTCCAAATCTTGAGTGCAAACACCACCGCTGCCAACTCCAGGTCATGCGTAGGATATCTCTGCTCATACTACTTCAACTGTCAAGATGCGTAGGCTATCACCTTGCCAACTTGCATCAACACACACCCCAAACCCTGCTTGGATGCATCACAGTAGACCACAAACTTTTCTTTCTCTGTCGGCAAGCTAAGTACTAGCGCAGTAATCAATCGCCACTTTAGTTCCTTAAAACTATTCTCACATCTGTCCGTCCAGACATACCTGGTCTTCTTCTTTGTCAACTCTGTCAACGGCGTAGCTATTCTGGAGAACCCCTCAACAAATCGTCGATAATACCCTACCAAACCCAGAAAGCTTCTCACCTCAGGAACATTGCTCGGTCTAGGCCAATCTCTGACCGCCTCAATCTTTCTTGGGTCAACCAGAATCCCCTCCTTACTGACGATATGGCCCAGAAATGTAACTTGGGGCAACCAAAACTCACACTTACTGAACTTGGCATATAACATATTCTCCCTCCACTGCTGTAATACCAACCGCAAATGCTGCTCGTGCTCCATCTCTGACTAAGAGTACACTAAAATGTCATCGATGAATACGATCACAAACTTGTCCAGATAATCCTTGAAAACTCTATTCATCATGTCCATAAAAGCTGATGGGGCATTGGTTAATCCAAAGGACATAACCAGGAATTCATAGTGTCCATACCTCGTTCGGAAAGCGGTATTTGGTATGTCTTCCTCTTTAATCCTTAGCTGATGGTAACCTGATCGGAGATCTATCTTGGAAAACATTGTTCTCCTTTGTAGCTGATCAAACAAATCATCGATCCTAAGCAGTGGATACTTGTTCTTAATGGTTAACTTGTTCAGCTCCCTGTAATCAATACACATCCTGAGGGACCCATCCTTCTTCTTAACAAACAACACTAGAGCACCCCATGGTGAGAAACTCAGTCTGATGAACCCCAAATCAAGTAACTCCTACAGCTGAATCTTCAATTCCTTTAATTCCGGCGAAGCCATTCTATAAGGTGTCCTAGATACTGGCTCTGCTCCTGGTACCAACTCTATAACAAAGTCAATCTCCCTCTGAGGCAGCAACCCTGGCAAATCTACTGGAAACAAATTCAAAAACTCACACACCAACCTTGTCTCACCCGGTCCAACCGACACCACCCTAGAAGTGTCCACAACGCTTGCCAAGAATCTTATGCAGCCTTCCTGCATCAGGTCCCTAGCCCTTAGGGTTGAAATCATTGGCACACGCGATCCACTAATTGACCCCACAAACACAAAGGGTACCTCCCCTTCTAGTTCAAAAATCACCATTCTGCGCCTGCAGTCAATCGTTGCCCCATACTTGGATAGCCAATCCATTCCCAAGATCATGTCAAAATCATCCATCTCTAGCTCAATCAAATCAACAAATAATTCCCTACCATCTACCTCCAGTGGCAATGCCCTAATCCACTTCCTAGAGACTACCAATTCTCCTGTTGGCAACAAAGTCTGAAATCCCCTAGCATACACACCACTAGGTCTACAAAGCTGATCTATCACCCTAGCAGATACAAATGAATGGGTAGCCCCTTAATCAAACAATGCAGTATACGAAGAACCAGCACTAGAGATCTGACCTGTCACCACTGAGGGGCTAGCCTCCGCCTCAGTCTGTGTCAAAGTGAATACCCTAGCAGGAGCACGACTGTCACTCTGCTTCTGCTCCTCCCTCTTAACTTGAGGGCAATCCCTCTTCAGATGGCTGGCACTCCCACAAACAAAGCAGGCCCTGATCCTGCACTCACCCTGGTATCGACACCTGCACCGTGGACACATAGGAAAACTCTTCCAATTATCACTGCCACCCTGACGGCCAATAGAAGCACCTCGCACTCTCCTATCAGAACTAGGAGGAGGAAATGAATCTAGAACCCTTCTTTTGTGATCACTGGGGCCACTGCCCCGACTAGACCCAACAAAAGGAGGCCCCGACCTCCTGGCATCGCGCCTAACAGCGTTGTCCTTCCATATCTGATCCTCAGCCCTCTCTGCAGTAAGGGCCTTATCCACCGCTTGGCCATAAGTAGTAGTCGCTGGATCCAAGGTAATATTCACATCGTGGGCGATCATGACATTTTACCCCTGCACGAACCTATCCCTCCTGGCCGCATCTGTCGGCACTAGATCTGACGCAAACTTCGCCAACCTATCAAACTTTATTGCATATTCTATTACTGTCGATCAATTCTGAGTCAGGTTGATAAACTCATCAATCTTCGCAGCTCGTACTGCCACACTGTAGTATTTCTCATTAAAGATTCCCTTAAATTCCTCCCATGTCATGACTGCAAGATTCCTCCGCTTACTCACCACATCCAACCAGATGCGAGCATCAGCCCTAAGCATATAGCTCGCATAAGCAACCCTTTCACTTCCTTCGACCCTCATAAAATCTAAGATCAAGGAAATCATGTTCATCCACTGCTCTGCCAGCAGTGGGTCCGAACCACCCTCAAAGGTAGGAGGTTGTTGCTTCCTGAACCTTTCATACAAAGGTTCCCACTTATTCTCCAAAGCAGACTGAATTGGCACTGGCGCTGCAGCCTGCTGCACTGGCAGCCCAGTAATCTGAGGCGGGGCCTACTGCCTCATCTGTCGCAACTCTTCCTCTGTTCTCTTCAGTCTAGCCTCCATTTCGGCCAATATCTGCTGCCAGTTCTGTTGGGCAGGTGGAGGGTCCTGACCCTGATTGTCATCCTCGGCCCTACTGCCGCGGAGTCTAGCTGATTGTCGAGGCATCTCAAAAAATATGCATGCAACCAACGACGCCGCTCATTAGGCATGATAACAACATCCAAAACCACCTCCCAGGCACATCAGTGATCCACACATAATAACTCATATAGCACATAACACACAACGGGTCGTGCCCTAGCATCATGCATATGTTAATTCATTCATCATGCTCTAAACAAAATAGGCAGGAAAACAGGGTATACAAACACATTTTCAGACATATCAGCCAATCTTACCAACTGTACGCCCTGATTTTCCCACGGGCTGATTAACGAGCTGAGACACGGCCTAATCATGACTACCACGTGGACCTCCCCGAAACTGGAGCTGCATCATAAACCCCTACCTCTTTAGCTCGAGGTAAACTAAGGGTTCACCAAGATTGCTCAAAGACTGAATCTGGACCCTGAAGGCCGCAGGTCGAGGTAAGCATCCAGCTCATCGTGCGAGCTGGATGTGGAGGCTGTGACCTTTTATGAAGTCAACCACGCAAGGTAAACGTGCATATATCAGACATCATGTGTTTGATATATCCCTAACTTCTCAGACACGCAGCAGGAACGTGCGTATTCAGACTCCCACGACTGGATTGGGCCGTGCGGCCCATTATCCCATTACCTATTGATTTGACCACACTCGTGTGTCAGGTTTAGGAATTAATCATGAATTTCACAGAGTTAACATGATAGGTAAGAAGGTCACGGGATGACCTTCTTACCAACTCCCAGGTGCGTTCTCCTATAAATATGGAGACCTTGGGAGTTAATAGAGGTTGGATTCTCGATTATAAGAAATACCCTGTAATCAAATACCCAGTATATAGCAATAATACTGACTAGTGGAGTAGAAGGATTTTAACCGTTGAACCACTTAAAAAACATATTTTGAGTCACCATTTCATTTTCTAAGATCATATATCTGTTTCGGTTCAACCTAAGCATTAATCCCTTTCTCTTCTTTTCTTAATTACCTGTTGGCGAAGAACCGCGTCAATAGTTTGGTGCTTTCATTGAGAGCAAGTTCGATTAGTGCTATCGCAAACATCCAACTATGGTGACTACTCGATCCAGGCACGGTAATGAGACAGAACAGCATGATGGGCAGGAGGCTCATCATACTGCCATTCCTGGTGAACAAATTCCTGAAGTCCAGCAGCGGCCCGGCAAGCAGCCAGCGGGCCAAGACGACACCGGAAGTTTGGCGCCCCGGCCACCTAATCCGAACCCATGTTTTGACACTGCGGTGGAGATGGAGAATGCTCAGTTGAGGAGCCAGCTAGCAATAGCTAACCAGCAGATCAAGGATGTGGTTTCCCGACTACCCCCTCTCACAACTGACGCTAATGTCGGAGAGAGGCAAGGCGAGGCTCCTAAGTCTTGCCGGGGTAATCGATCCAGGCATAGCCGCTCGGACAGACTTCTGACAGCCAACTCCACTCCCTCATCGCACCGACGAGAGGCAGACTTCAGAGGAATGCCTAGAGCCGAACAACAGCAATACAGCCGTTCGGTCAGGACTTCAACTCCTAGCTCCCAACCGGCCTCGAGCACGCCCAGGGGAGCTCGAGGGAATTCCAGAAGGAGGTCCGGGGAGGGCTCGTAGCCATCCTGCACCTCATCCAGACTGCCAGGCGCGGGACCCGCAGGTTGGCAGGGCCGAAAGGCCCCCACCTAATTTGATCCGACCTGACGGAACTAGGATCGCCTCTCCAGTCAGGCATCCTTCGTCTCCAATCAGATATCCATCTCCTCCTCAGGCCGTCCGAGATATCCCGGCCTATGGAAGTAGCAGGCAAAACCCGCCATCAGCCGGACCGTCCCAACGTAGCAGGACGCCAAGGGAAAGCCCAGATCCTTAGCACCAAAGGCGAGCTCCGAGCCTCTCCAGCAGGAGCTACTAGACCGGTAGTCACCGGAGTGACCTTTCTAGCGGGGACCTGCGTCAGCGTTTGAGCTCGGCACAAAGTCCACAAGCCACCCAGGGGGCGACCTGCGAGATCGCCTTAACTCTCATAGAGGGGTGCCAGCAGGAGGAGACAGCCATGCTTGCTCAGGGGGAGCCTTGTCCGAAGTACGTAACGACGGGAATTCCGCAAATAACCTATCTCAAGATAGGAGGGGCAATAACCCACCAAATATGTACAATGGATCCGGAGCTGTTTAACAGCCCCGGAATAACCAAGGACATCAGGACCAAACCCTCGAGCGCCTGGCCCAGATGGAGGAGCTGATGAGGAAGCTCCTGTCAGAAAAAGAAAAAGATGAATATGATTCAGGGGACGAGATGGAGCTCTTTGCCCCCAGCATAGCAGCAACGGCGTACCCACCTGGTTTCCGTATGCCGCACCTGTCTAAGTTCAATGGAGACGGAGATCCATCGGATCATCTGGGGATGTTTAATCTTTCCTTCCACCCTGATGATGGCCCACAACATTGGCCCCGAGCTGAGGTGTTTAATCTTTCCTTCCAGCCTGACTGGACCAGCCAGGCAGTGGTTCAAGCAAGGTAAAAGACAGTCAATCAGCTCCTGGAAAACTTTCTTGGCTGATTTCAAATGGGCATTCCGAGCCTCCCAGGCTGCCCGCGTTCAGGCCGACTCTCTGGCTAACGTGTGGCAGCAGCCCGGTGAAAATCTGAAGGCCTACCTGAGCAGATTTGCAAACGTTGCTGCTCGGGCCAGAGACGCGGATGATAGTTCCAAGCTCATGGCCATGAGAACTGGAATCCTTGTCGGAGGGGATCTCTGGAAAGATATACAAAGAAAGGGAGTTAGTTCGGTTAACGAATTCCTCAACAAGGCCCAGGAATGGATCAACTTGGAGGAAGCCGAAGCCGCTGGAACCAGCCAGGTCCCTGATCAGCCCGCTGGAGTGGGGATGGAGGTCGTGGCAGCGACCCAAAACGTCACACAGAAAAACCAGCTCGGTGGAGGCAAAAGAAAGGGGAATGGTGAAGGCATCCAGCACGGGCAAAAGAAGAATAAGTCTGTGGACAAGTTCAAGCCCGTCTACGCGACTTATACAGAGCTCACCCAGTCTAGGGAGAATATTTTCCTAGCTAATTCTACTCGCCTCCCCTGTAAGAGGCCCGAGCCCTTGAAGCACCAAAAGGGGAAGAGAGACACCTCCAAGTTTTGCCGCTTTCACAACGATGTTGACCACAACACTGATGATTATAGGCATTTGAAGGATGAGATCGAGACTCTCATCTGAGCTGGCCCCTTAGCTCAGTACGGGCTGAACAGAGTCCCAGCAAGTCGACCTGCTCCAGAAGTCCCGGCCAGTCATCCCGGGTCTTGGATAGATCAGGACGTCCCTCCTCCCATGGTAGGAGGGGAGATATCCACCATCTCTGGAGGTCCGCATATGGCTGGCACGAGCAGGGGTGCCCAGAAGAGGTACGTGAACGAACTTAAGGCGCACAATGGGGTAGAGTTCGTCCTGGAACAGCGCCTGCCAAAGCAACAGTGATTGGAGAAGCAACCAATCATTTTTACAGAAGATGATGCGGGCCATGTCCAGTTCCCGCACAATGACCGTCTGGTCGTAGCAGCTCAGCTCGCTAATCGGAGGGTTAGGAGGGTGCTAGTCGACAATGGGAGCTCGGTGAACCTCCTATTCTGGTCCACGTTATAAAAGATGGGTTTGACTGTCACCGAGCTGAAGGCGACCTCCATGATGCTGTATGGTTTTTCGGGAGAAGGATCGGCGGCCATAGGGACGATCGAGCTAGTGATCACCCTGGGAGAAGGATCTCAGACTGTCTCCAAACTCCTCGAGTTCGTGGTCATCGACTGCTCTGCTACATACAACGCAATTTTGGGACGACCTACGCTCATAGCTTTTGAGGCCGTCACTTCCATTCGCCACCTCGCGATGAAATTCCCTACTTCCACGGGAATATGCACTGTCCATGGCGATCATCTCGCTGTCAGGGAATGCTACAGCATTTCCATGAAGGGGAAATCTAAACCCGGGCAGCTGGCAATGGCCATCAAAGATGGTGAAGAGGAATCTCGGGAACCCTTAGCTGATCCTGAGATTGAAAAACCTCAAAGCGCCGAAGGGGAAAATATCGTCTTAAGTGAGGATATTGACCCCCGAATAGGCGAGGACAGATCTGAGCTCCAAGCTATTGAGGAGCTCGAGGAAGTAAACATTGATCCACAGAACCCATCACGGATGGTCAAGCTCGGAAAAAACCTCTGCAGCAAGAGGAAGGCGGAGCTGGTCAAATTTCTGCAGGATAACCTGGTTGTGTTTGCGTGGTCACACGAGGACATTGATCCGAATGTCATCATGCACACACTTCATCTGGATAAAAGCGTTCCTGCAAAGTCCCAGAAGCAGAGACGCCTAGGAACAACCCGGGCTGAAGCCTTGGAGGAAGAGGTAGCCCGGCTCAAAAAATGCGGCTTTATCCGCGAAGCCAAGTTTCCAATTTGGGTCGCCAACCCCGTTCTGGTCCTGAAGCCCAAAGGGAAATGGCGGACCTGCATCGACTTCTCCAATCTGAATAAAGCCTGCCCCAAGGATTGTTTTCCACTGCCAAGGATTGACCAGTTGGTGGATGCCACGGCGGGGCACGAGCTCATGTCCTTTATGGACGCGTACTCAGGCTACAATCAGATCGCCATGAATGCGGCGGACCAGGAGCACAGCAGTTTCATGACCCCAACTAACGTTTATTATTACAAGGTCATGCCCTTCGGGCTGAAGAACGCCGGGGCTACGTATCAAAGGTTGGTGAATAGAATGTTCGCAGACCAGATCGGAAAAAACATGGAAGTGTACGTCGATGACATTCTAGTCAAGTTAAAGACTGCCGTTAACCATGTTTCCGACCAGGAAGAATGCTTCAAGATCCTACGGGAGTATGGCATGAGGCTAAATCAACAGAAGTGCACTTTTGGAGTCACATCGGGAAAATTCCTGGGTTTCATCGTCAATACCTGAGGAATCGAGGCAAACCCTGACAAGATCAGATCACTGCTTAAGCTTCCCTCACCCAGGTCGCGCAAAGATGTCCAAGGCCTAACAAGAAGAGTGGCAGCCCTCAATCGGTTTATTTCCAAGTCCACCGATAAGTGTTTGCCATTCTACAACTTGCTCCGAGGAAATAAGAAGTTCGAATGGACAGAAGAGTGCGAAAGCGCTTTCCTCGACCTGAAAGCACATCTGGCCGAGCCACCCATACTATCCAAACCAAAAGCAGGAGAGCCTCTTTTTCTCTACCTAGCTGTCACGGAGGATGTAACCAGTGTCGTGTTGGTCCGGGAAGAAGACTGGATTCAGAAGCCAGTCTACTACATCAGCAAGAGACTTCTCGAAGCTAAATCCCGGTACCCGTTGATGGAGAAATTGGCGTTCTGCCTTATCACGACCTCGCGAAAGCTCAGGCCGTACTTCTAGTCCCACTCAATACACGTCATGACCGATCAGCCTTTAAGGTAGGTTTTGCAAAAACCTGAAGCATCGGGACGCTTGTTAAAGTGGGCAATCAAGCTTAGCCAGTTCAAAATTTTATACACTCCGCAAACTGCTATAAAGAGTCAGGCCCTGGCCGATTTTGTAGCCGAGTGCACAGGATTCCGGGAGGATCCTGTAGAAGACTCGCCCCAGGTCACCTCGGCCCAGGCATCGTGGAGGATATTTGTGGATGGTTCATCCAACAAGAACAGCTCCAGAGCTGGAATCATTTTGATATCCCCTGAAGGACATAGATTCCACTCGGCGCTGAGGTTCGGGTTCAAGGCCTCCAACAACGAGGCCGAATACGAAGCTTTGCTGGCTGGGCTAAGGATAGCTCAAGAGCTGAAGGCGAGCTCCGTCCAGTGCTTCAGTGACTCCCAGCTCGTGGTAAACCAGGTTCTGCGCGAATATCAAGCACGGGGTCCTAAGATGGCTGCCTATCTAGCAAAGGTAAAGGTTGAGCTGTCCGCGTTCGGGCGGGGCTCGATCGAGCAGATACCTCGGGAGCAGAACGCAAACGCAGACGCTCTCACCAAGCTCGCCACCTCTGAGGAGACGGAAGCCTTGGGTTTAGTGTCGGTAGAATTCTTGGAGAAACCAAGTATAGAGGAAGCTAGAACAGAGGTCGAGATGATCGACGCCAGGCCGACCTGGATGACTCCCATCCTTGAGTATCTCGTCGAGGGAAAGCTACCTGAAGGGCGTAATGATGCGCGACGAGTTCTGTATCAAGCTCCCAGGTACACTATAATAGATGGGGTGTTATACCGGCGTGGGCACTCCCTACCTCTCCTACGATGTGTTCTTCCAGGCGAAGCAAAGGCCATCCTACAGGAAGTGCATGAGGGTTTTTGCGGAGATCACACTGGGGGGCAAAGCTTGGCCTTAAAGGTCCTGAGGCAAGGTTATTACTGGTCAACTCTGTCCAAAGACTCAATCTCATACGTGAAGAAGTGCAACAAATGCCAGCGAGGTGAAGATGATCTCTTCCCCATGGTCGTTTGCAGTTTGGGGGATCGACTTGGTTGGCACCCTCCCTACTGGAAAGGGCGGGGTCCGCCACGCCGTGGTAGCCATCGACTACTTTATGAAGTGGGCTGAGGCAGAACCTCTGGCAACGATAACTTCCAAAAAATTCCTTGACTTCGTGGTTAAGAACATTATCTGCCGATTCGGTCTACCCAAGAAGATTGTCTCCGACAATGGGACTCAGTTCGACAGCGAACTGTTTACCGAATTTTGCGAAAGGTACGGAATTGTGAAAAGTTTCTCCTCCGTGGCCTATCCTCAGGCGAACGGCCAGGTCGAGGCTGTCAACAAGAGTCTCAAAGCGAGCCTCAAGAAGAGACTAGATGAAGTGAAGGGGGTCTGGCCAGAACAGCTCCCCCAGGTTCTCTGGGCATACCAGACCTCGCATCGAACTCCTACGAGTCATACTCCTTTCTCCCTGACCTTTGGGAGTGAAGCAGTCCTCCCCGTGGAAATAAAGGTACTTTCGCATAGGGTCTAGTCATATGACCAGGATCGCAACCACGAGGTTCTTTGCACCTCTTTAGACTTGATTGATGAAAGGCGAGAAGATTCGTAGCTCCAGCTCGCACACTATCAACAGAAGATCACTCACTATTTCAACTGAAAAGTCAAGAATCGCGCCTTTAGCGTTGGTGACCTGGTCCTCAGGAGAAATTTCCTGGCCAGTAAGGACCCCAAGGATGGGGTCTTGGGACCGAACTGGGAAGGTCAATATCAAGTCATCGAGGTCATTAAGGAGGGGACTTATAAATTAGCTCAGCTTAATGGAGGGGCAGTCCCACAAACCTGGAACGCCATCCATTTGAAGAGATATTATCAATGATTCACTTGTAAGGCCTGAAAGGCCATATTCTATGTATTAAGAAATGAGAATCAACTTTTTGTTTATATTTGTGCATGTTTTCAAGTGTAATCTAAAGTAACCACGAAAGATCCTTTCCCAGTTACTTGGGGGGCATATGGTACCTGGATATAACCAGGTCGCCTTAATGACTTAGATGTTGATTCATATCGATTGATCGTTGTTTTTCTTAAAAAACGCGAGATATTGGTAAGAATTAACGCGAACTAAGTCCTATCCTGGATTTAACCAGGTCATAAAACTTAGAAGTTGATTTAAATCTATTGATCGTTGTTCTTCCTAAAGAGATCGAGATATTGATAAAAATTAACATGAACTAAGTTTTCAAATTAAGTTCCTGGATATAACCAGGTCATAAAACTTAGAAGTTGATTAAAATCTATTGATCGTTGTTCTTCCTAAAGAGCTCGAGATATTGATAAAAATTAACACGAACTAAGTTTTCAAATTAAGTTCCTGGATATAACCAGGTCATAAAACTTAGAAGTTGATTTAAATCTATTGATCGTTGTTCTTCCTAAAGAGCTCGAGATATTGATGAAAATTAACACGAACTAAGTTTTCAAATTAAGTTCCTGGATATAACCAGGTCATAAAACTTAGAAGTTGATTTAATTCTATTGATCGTTGTTCTTCCTAAAGAGCTCGAGATATTGATAAAAATTAACACGAACTAAGTTTTCAAATTAAGTTCCTGAATATAACCAGGTCATAAAACTTAGAAGTTGATTTAAATCTATTGATCGTTGTTCTTCCTAAAGAGCTCGAGATATTGATAAAAATTAACACAAATTAAGTTCCTGGATATAACCAGGTCATAAAACTTAGAAGTTGATTTAAATCTATTGATCGTTGTTCTTCCTAAAGAGCTCGAGATATTGATGAAAATTAACACGAACTAAGTTTTCAAATTAAGTTCCTAAATATAACCAGGTCATAAAACTTAGAAGTTGATTTAAATCTATTGATCGTTGTTCTTCCCAAAGAGCTCAAGATATTGATAAAAATTAACACGAACTAAGTTTTTAAATTAAGTTCCTGGATATAACCAGGTCATAAAACTTAGAAGTTAATCTAAATCTATCGATCGTTGTTCTACCTAAAGAGCTCGAGATATAGATAAAGATTAACGCAAACTAAGTTTTTCAAAATAGTAACTAAAATGCGTAGAGGCAAAGGGCAGTAAATCAATTAAAAATAAAGTTGATAGTTAAATTATCTCGAAGTGTAAGCACCTCATGCAGAAGTTACACAAAAAAAAATTAAAAATATTCGAGAAAAGGGCACAAAGAGGAAGGCCCTAAGCTCCACCAGTTGATCCCTTGGAGGTCACCGTCTCGCCCTGTTCAGCTGCACCGGAGCCTTCCCCAGCCTCGGAAGGCACTTCTTTATCGAGGTGAGCTTTGAACTTCTCCAGCAACGGCTCCCAGACAGCCGCTCCCAGGAAGGAGAAGTCGGCGTCCTGGTTATAGGTCAAGCAATGGTAGAACATGTCTTCCATGGCAGTGTCTGAAGTTGCCCGCTCGGCCGCCAGGGCGGCCTTGGCCTCCGCCTTCGCGGTACCTAGGTCTGCCCACGCGGTGGCGAGGGCGGTCTCGAGCTCTTGAAGCTTCGAGCGAGTCTCCTCCAGCTCGGCCTGCGAGGCCGCCAAGGCATCCTTAGCCATCTGCAGAGAAGTTTGGTGGGTGGCCACGACCCCCTGGTGCTCGCTCCTCATCTCCTCGAGCTGAGTTTTGGTCCTGGCGATGCTCCAGTGAAGGGCAACGGCGCTCTGCGAAAGCAGAGAGGCAATGGCCTTAGGAAAAAAGAAGGAAGAAAGAAAAAACAGGGCAAAGTGTAATAATCAAAAACCATAAAAGGTTGAGGTTAGCTTACCGTTAGGGCCATGCCTAGTGAAGACTCCAGCACGCCCACCGGGCTCCTAGTTTCGATAGCCCTGAGCTCCTTCTCGTTGAACTTGTACATGTGGCTGACGGCGTAGTTCACTGACTCATACACCGTTCCCTGGAAGGCCTCTGGAATATTCTCCAGGTCCTGGGGATTGACTGGGATGCGTACCTTGGAGGGTACAATCGTCGAAGCCTCGAGCTCCACCCCTGCGTCCCGGGTGGGGGCCGGAGCTCGCGGAGGGGGTGGGGGCATGTTGCTTCTCCCCGCAGCAGGGGGAACAGTTCCCGCAGCCTGGGCGGTTGGGGGCTGCTCTTTCTCCTTTGTAGGAGACTTAGTTGGGGTTCCGGTGGCTTTTTTCGATGTCCGGAGCTTCTTCATTTTTGGCCCAGGGGCCCCGGCTGAGGGGTTCCCCCCGGCGAACGCAGCTCGCAGACTTCCGTCGGGCAGAGACATCTCTTCTGTCAAAACAAAGGCATGGTTAGTACAAAAGTTAACAGCCATTCAAAAACAAAAGCAAAGAGAGATTCAAGTGTATATATATATACTAAAAGGGATCCTACCCCCCAAGCTAGAAGAAGAACCTATGGTTACGACCATCGGCCCCGGAGCTCCTGCGGGAGAATCTAAGTCGATTATTTCCCGAGCTGGCGCAAGTTCTGGATCCGACTCTGGCTCCGGGCTAGATTCTTCTACATATTTCCTAAGTCCCGGAGCTACGGCACCTCTCCGGAGTGATGGCCGTGACCGAAGATTGGTCCCATACTCCTCAAATCAGATTGACCTAAAGGCTAGGGTGTTATCTACGACTACGGTACCCCTAGGTCGGCTATCTTGGTAATCCAGCACAAGCTGGTCGACACAGTGGAGCAGGGTTGTATCCAGGTCCGGATCTCTTCGGTGACGTTGGACGATCTGTCTGTGATTGAACCTAGCTAGCCGAGGGTCGGCAATGGCCCTATCTAAATTCCTAAACATGTAAGGGTTACCTTGGCCAGAAGGACCCGCGGCTGCTCCAGACCAGATCCTCTCCTCGTCAGTTCTCTGGGCGACCTCCAGCGCCCGCTTCCTATTCCTCACGAGGGGAACGTCGTCATCCTCGTCCTCCTCATCTTCGTCCCCCACGACCTCCTCCACGATGGTAGGTCTGGTGTTGCGAGCTAGGGGAAGCCCCTGGGGCCTCCTTAGGTTCAAAATCTGATTTGGGAAAATCAGCTTGCAGGCCACCATTGTCTCGTCTGTTACGAGCACGCGGTAATCCTTCTCACTGGGGGGCAAGCCCGCCAGTGTCTCGTATTGGGCCCCGAGGGTCACAGATTTCTCTGTCCTCGTGAAGATAGCTGTAGGATTAATCTAAGTTAGAAAGGGATACAGGAGGAGTTAAACGATACTTAACTTACGAGCAAAGGTTGAAAAGAACTTACGAGGATGATTGAAGTAGTGGAGCTCGCAGTTTCTGAACCCCGTCGACATAAAGAATTGATCTTTGAAGTCGTTGGGGTGGCTGGGCAGCTCGATGACTGCAGCCGTGTTGGGGAATCTGGTTAAGTAAGAAAACCCGTCGCCTCGCCCCCGCTGCTCCGGGCTAGCCTTGAGGCAGAAAAAATACAAAATGTCTGCAGGAGTGGGGACCTCCCACTCCTGTTTCAAGAATAAATATCTTAACCCCGCCAACAGCCGATAAGAGTTGGGGGGGAGCTGGAAGGGGGCCAACTTCACGTAATTGAGGAAGTCAGCAAAATACTGATCCAACGGGAGGAAGGCCCCCGCCTTAAAATGCTCGTCGCTCCAGGCCGCAAATGCCTCGTCAAGCGGCGCACAGCACCGCTCGCCCTCTGCGGGAGGTCGGGCAATCACTGATGCTCTCCCTAGCCCGATGTTGTGGGAGAGGAATATTTTGTTGACCTTCGTCTGGTCGGTAATCTTTGAGACGATCCTCTCCACCTCAAAGAACGCGTCAAGAGCCACCTCGAGCTCCTGTTCCGCCGCTGGCCCGAAGTGGGGGATTGGGGATTCGGCCATCACCGCCTTTCCTTTGTCTTGCTGAGAGGTCGAGCTGTCGGCGGTCCTTTTCGGGGCATTCTTCTTCGGTGCCATCTGGTTACCTAGTGAACAAAAGAAAAGATTTCAGAAAAGGCGACCTGAGCATGAGGAAAAATCAAATGATCTTTGCACGAGCTGAGGTAAGCCCAGCTCGTGGAGAGTAAGACCACGCGGTTCTATGACCACGCGCCTGTGCTCCGAACAGATCCCCAATTACTCAGAATTCGTGTGTCAGAAGGGTCAGATTAAAATTTTTCCTTGGAGGGAAAGTTCCAATAGGCAAGAAAGGCAAAACCGCCTGTGAAACGTGTCCCCTAAGCTACCCGGTTTTGCACCTAAAATAGTGAATATTTTGAACTAATATCCCAAAAATCATACCCAAAAAATTTCCCCAGAAAATGCATCCTGTAAACTGTTCTCCTAAATGGCTTCCTACTACAAACAATACCCTAACCTAAAAGGCTTTCACCCTTCATTCCCACAAAACCCAGCAAACCCTTGCATGCGGCTACAGTAAATATTTACCTAAGCTACAGTAAAAAATAACTTCGAAACATTCACAGTCAGGAGACTTATAGAGTGTTTGGCTGGGAAGTGGATGAAGATATCGCCTAGGTTGGGGTTCGTCGGAGTAGTTGGTTCCAAGGCTTCGTAGGAGTCTCTGCGCCTGAACCTCTTGAACGTTAGGAATGGCGGTCGGGAAGAAAAGGGTTTTTTCTCTTGAAGATGAAGAGAGAAGAAGGGAAAAATTTCTGAAAAATTGCAAATGAACGGGTGGCCCGTGCGTAAGGTGGCCACCCCATTTTATATGCGTGAAGGTTCACGTGAAGAGGGCCATTGGATTGCCCTGATGTGGGATTCAAGGCCCTCCACTCGAAAGATGAAACGACAGCTGGGCATAGGCTAGGGCATTTAATGCGGTTCTCGAAAGACGTACTGTCACCAACCACGATGTTCCACATATTCGGCGCCTACGTAGAATGTGGAATATGAAGAGTTCATGGGGAAGCCTAAAAGCCCCTGCTGTGGCCCTACACGACGTCATGTACCACGAGCAGAGGCTTGGGGGGCAGATGTACACCCTGATTTTCCCACTGGCTGATTAACGAGCTGAGATACGGCCTAATCATGACTACCACGTGGACCTCCCCGAAACCGGAGCTGCATCGTAAAGCCCTTCCTATTTAGCTCGAGGTAAACTAAGGGTTCACCAAGATTGCTCAAAGACTGAATCTGGACCCTGAAGGCCGCAGGTCGAGGTAAGCATCCAGCTCATCGTGCGAGCTGGATGTGGAGGCTGTGACCTTTTATGAAGTCAACCACGCAAGGTAAACGTGCATATATCAGACATCACGTGTTTGATATATCCCTGACTTCTCGGGCACACAGCAGGAACGTGCGTATTCAGACTCTCATGACTGGTTTGGGCCGTGCGACCCATTATCCCCTTACCTATTGATTTGACCACACTCATGTGTCAGGTTTAGGAATTAATCATGAATGTCACAGAGTTGACATGATAGGTAAGAAGGTCACGGGATGACCTTCTTACCAACTCCCAGGTGCCTTCTCCTATAAATATGGAGACCTTGGGAGTTAATAGAGGTTGGATTCTTGATTGTAAGAAATACCATGTAATCAAATACCTAGTATATAGCAATAATACTGACTAGTGGAGTAGAAGGATTTTAACCTTTGAACCACTTAAAAAACATATTTTGAGTCACCATTTCATTTTCTAAGATCATATATCTGTTTCGATTCAACCAAAGCACTAATCCCTTTCTCTTCTTTTCTTAATTACCTGTTGGCGAAGTACCGCGTCAACACCAACCAACCCTGAGTTAAGCCTGTCATTGACTGTGTGTGTACATGTTTAGTCAATCTCCAGAACCAATAACCTTGGCTAGCTCTGATACCAAGTTCTAACGCCCTACTGCCTTAGAGCCATTACTAAGTGAGTTTTAAAATGTGCTTTCAACTCGCTAATCGAGGTTTTAGGTCAAACAGTGTAATTAAGCCGTAAACAGAGGAAAAACATTAGAAATAGTAATCTTTCATAGTAAATCATAAAAGTTTGACACCTGGGATCCCAAAATACACTTTAGAAATATTTACAAGATAAAAAAATGTACTAAGTCAGCTAAACGACAAAATTTCAAGTTCATTTACAAGCATCTCCCAAAATCCTCTGGCTGAGACAGCCAGGCTGGCCAAACATGTACACGCCGCCTCACGCCTGCCGTACTCATGGTTGGTTGATCTTCTCTTTACCCTTACCTGCACCACATAGCATCTATGAGCCGAAGCCCAGCAAGAAAACCCACAAACAAATAACATATGCAACACATAAGTCAAGCATATAAACAGGCCACCAATGGCTAAACACATACGGCCTAGCCGTCCTAGGCGTTTACCAAGCCCTGGGTTCGCGGACCACACCGTGAGGATATCCCAGGTATCCTTTTAGGGACTCGCCCTGGCAACTCGCACCTCACATGCTCAACGCTGCTCCCGACCCCTTGCCGTTCTCGGCCTTGCACTCAACGTGCCTAACACCGTTCCCAGCCCCTCGCTGTTCTCGGTCTACACCGTTCTCGGCTCTTGCCAATCAGTCACATAATATCATACATGATATAACAACTAGTAAAGAAATCAAGCATAAACAGATAAAGAGCTACACTCTGCAGTTCTAGCATATTGGGTTCGGCCTTGCATATCATTTCCATTCAAACACATTGGGCTCAGCCCTGCACACAAGCTCTATGGAAACAGGGGATTTCTTACCTGAGTTTCGAGCTTCCTGACCACCGATGCCCCGAGCACACTCCTCTAACGTGAGCCTCGCCGAAATCCTAGTCACAACACATTAACAACATCCATCCATCAAGTTCTAATCCAATAAATAACTTCGAGCCATAACCCCAACCTCCGGGACCTTGAATTCTATCAATCTGGGTGATAAAATCCATCCCGAGCCTTACCCCTTGAGTTCCCAATCCTAAAATACCCTAAAAACCCAAACTGGCACTAAGGGTCGTGACCCCACCCACAAGAGCCGCGACTAGCCTCGAAACAGAGGCTAGCACCTCACTAACCCCCACACGGGCCGCGGCGCGCATAAGCTTCTCAACCTCCCATGGCCGGCGCGCACGTGGGCCGTGGTGCACCCCTCCTAGGGCCGCGGCTCTCACCTCTGAACCTAGAATTTTCCATCTTCTTCCCTACCTTTTCCTCAAGCTAACACATTCTAACCCTACTTAACGAACCCAGATAGATAACACATGAATACCAGCTCAATATCAACACTAAAACCCACCAGAAATCTGCTCCAAAATCCAACTAGAATACCCAAAACAGATTAAGCTTAACTAACATGCATGCTCTAGCAAACCAGCAACAATTCTCAATATAATCCCAATAATTAGAGCTTACCTTGCTGAACTCAATCCCAGAAGTTGATCCTCAATCCTCAAGCTTTAAACTTCTAAGTTTCCTCAACCAATTCCTTGCTTAAGCTAGTTTCCACCAAAGTTTCCTTGAGTTTTTCCTTAGGGAGTGAATGAGAAAAAAGAGATAAGGTTTATCTTCAGCTGTGAGAAGGTGAGTCGGTTCCTAAGCCTTCTAAACAATTCCTTCCTTTGTTTTATTAACTTAAGTCTAAAGGATTACCTCATGGCTCGGGGTACCAAAACGTCCCCGAGGGCAAAATAGTAAATTTCCCTTTTGTTCCCGCCTAGACATTCTACCCTCAAATATATCTCCAAATATTTATTTCTATGTCCCGATAATCCCATAACTCATCTAATACCCAAATTACCCCTCGACTCGCCCCGAGTCCAAATTCCAACCCCGCTCTGACTCTCTAGCTGACCGCTCCCCAGTACTGTCTCAGATCGTGTTGTACAGACATATCACACATATACAACATATATCACATTTATCACACTTATGCACCTAATATCCAGATGACGCCCACATGCACATTTAACACAATTAAACATGCATCATATCATATATACACATAAATTAACATATAAGCATATTAAACCACTTATTGCCCTCCAGGCACACTAATCAAGGCCCTAAGCCTGATTAGAAAATTCGGGTCGTTACATCGCCAATCTATCAAACTTTATGCCATACTCTGTCACTGTCGACCGATTCTGAGTCAGGTTGATAAACTCATCAACCTTCGCAGCTTGTACTGCCACACTGTAATACTTCTCATTAAACAAGTTTATGAACTCCTCTTAGGTCATAATTGATACATCCCTTCTCTGAACCACCACGTCCCACCAAATGCGGGCATCCTCTCTAAACATGTAGCTAGCACAGGCTTCCCTTTCATTCCCCTAAACTCTCATAAAATCCAGAATTGAGGAAACCATACTCATCCACTGCTCTACCCGCAGTGGGTCTGATCCACCCTCGAAGGTGGGAGGATGCTGCTTCCTGAACCTCTCATACAAAGGTTCCCACTTATTCTCCATAGCAGACTGTACTGGCACTGGCGCTGCAAGCCGCTGCACTGGCAGCCTAGTAACCTTAGGCGGGGGCTACTGCCTCAACTATCGCAACTCTTCCTCTGTCCGCTGCAGTCTTGCTTCCATCTCGGCAAATAGCTCTTGCCCATTCTGTGGGGCAGGTGGAGGGTCCTGACCCTGGTTGTCATCCTCAGCCCTACTGCCACGGTGTCTAGCTGATTGTCGAGGCATCTCAACAAATATGCCTGCAACCAATGACGCCGCTCATCAGGCATGATAACAACATCCAAAACCGCCTCCCAAACACATCAGTCATCCACAAATAATAACTCATCTAACATATAACACACAACGGGCCATGCCCTATCATCATGCATATCTTAACTCATTCATCATGCTCTATATAAGATAAGCAGGCAAACAGGGCATCCATAACTTATTCAAACATATTAGCGAATCTTACCAACCAACCCTGAGTTGAGCCTGTCACTGACAGCGTGTGTACATGTTCGGTCAATCTCCAGAACCAATAACCTTGGCTTGCTCTCATACCAAGTTGTAACGCCCTACTTCCTTAGAGTCGTTACTAAGTGAGTTTAAAAACGTACTTTCAACTCGCTAATCGAGGCTTTACGTCAAATAGTGTAATTAAGCCGTTAACAGAGGAAAAACTTTAGAAATAATAATTTCCATAGAAAATCATAAAAGTTTTACGCTAGGGATCCCAAAATATAGTTTAGAAACATTTACAATACATAAACTGAACCAAGTCGACTAAATGACAAAATATGGGTTTATTTACAAAGATCTCCCAAAATCCTCTGGCTATGGCAGCCAGGCTAGCCAAACATGTACACGCCGCCTCATGCCTGCTACACTCAAGGATGGTTGGCCTTCTCTTTACCCTTACCTGCACCACAGAGCATCTATGAGCCGAAGCCCAGCAAGAAAATCCACAAACAGATAACATATGCAACACATATATCAAGCATATAAACAGGCCACCAATGGGCTAAACACATACGGCCTAGCACTCCCAGGCGTTACCAAGCCCTGGGTTCACAGACCACGCCGTGAGGATATCCCAGGTATCCTTGTCTAACGGCCATACTCTCGATAGCCTCTCGCTTACACCGCAACCCTGCTGAAGCCTCAGGGCCTGCCTAGATTACAATGACCAATTCATTGTCTTATTCCTGATTCCAGAGATACTCAAAAGTCATCACCTCTACTAGGTGGGATCAGCTTGTAGACCCCGTCGGCCTAACCCTTAGTACAACTTCCGAATTTTTATGCCGAATTAAGAGTCAGAACTCTCCCTTCTTTCTCTGAACACCTTACAGATCCTCGTCTATTATTACGCAGAGATGCAACTCTTTCTTCCCGGAACTTTATTTCCTCAAAACTTATCAATTTACCAGCTCTTTATTCTTTCAAATAGGCAGACACCCCTGCCTTAAGAAGTTTCAACGACCTCTTTGGCTTTCTCTCTGAACTAAAGCCAAACCGTAGTATTCACTATCCTTCACCTCTTATCATGTCCTATGTCGTGTTACATTAACAAGACACCAGCAACTGCCACCACGGCTAATTCCTCAAGGATTACACTTCCCTTAATACCTCAAGTATTCGCCTACTCAGCGCTTAATTCTTTAAGATATCTGATAAACTTTCAGACTGCCATTCCACTTGCAATCAGCTGATAATTCCAGATTCCCACTCTGTTCTTTTTCGTTCTTTAGACCCATTCCAAAATTTAAAATACTCTTGGGTCTCAATTCCGTATCATCGACGTTTTACCCTGCTACCAGTTCACCTGAACCAACTACATTAACTCAAACCACCGAGTTAAAACTTTTCATGTCCAAACACTTTACTCAAGGTTCAAAGTGGTCTATTCCCGTGATACACTACCACATCACTTAACCCCTCAGGGTCCAAAGGAAAACACTAGATTCCGTCACCCGCTCGACCCTCCCGGTACGACGTACCCTAGGAGGTGGAATGATATCCATTCAGAATTCTCGTTCATAAACCAAATCTAATTGGATCCTTCATCCATTCCTGGTATCCCAACTTGTACTACCTTAGCAGGGTCCTTCCCTGCTTCAACTCAAGCCAACACTTTGAATTCCATAGATCATTGACACCCACCAGCCAAGCATACCTACTAGCATTACGCCAATCTCAGTCGTCGCCTTGTCCACTCTATTACAGTCTATGGCGCTATCCCCTGACTGACACATGCCTCACAGCTAGGAGTTTCGTCTCCAATTATAACTCCCCTCGCTCAATCAAGGATTTCAAACACTGATCATCTGTCCGTTACTTTTCACCACCTCTGTGTCTCAACGCTATCTTTCTTACTAATTACCCAATACTCAAGCACCTTATGATATGCATAACTGTCAACTTAACGTTCTAAGTGTATCAACTAGGTTCATACTTTCGTCTCCCGCAAGGTTCGATCCAACCTCGCGCCAGATGCGCCTGGGCGTGCATAATCCGTGATGCACCCCCACAAATCCATGTCCTCATCATAGATCAAGTCCTTTATGCCATCACTCTTTACTTAATCATAACACACACAAATTCCATCATCGTCCGTAACCAATCAAATCTTACCTTGTCTTCTGAATTTCTTTCTGATTTGACACCACTCAATCCGTCTAACCTCAAGTTTTACTGTTCTTCTCATCTCTGATGTAGTCGCCTCCGGAGGTGCTTGTGCAATAGATGACGCGCTTACCAGTCTTGTTATGCTTTCAATTCTTCAGACGCTCTTCATTAGCTTCTTTGCGGCTTCAGATCAATTCTTCTCTTACCTGTCCTTTCTTCTTGCAGCTGCAATCTGAGAACTCCTGACGACATCCAACTAACACTCCGTAGAACCTTACCTAAGATTCTGCCTTCTGGGTACTAACGTCTTCATCCTAATAATCAGTTGCTCACCATTTCCGTCTGGGAGTAATCCACATGCACTGCTCGTGAGCTTGAAGGGGACTTGTCCATACCGTTCATGCATTCTCTGCCTAAAGAACTTACCTGTGCTGCTGTAGCTTGAACCATTCCAGAATCTTTGTTACCAACTCCTCACACCCTACCCGGTGCAAACTAGACAATCCACGAAATGTCTCTATCCTTGGTTTCCAACTGGTAATCACCAGGTCATAGATCAACTCTTGGAGACATCATCCTTTCTTGTATCCAACATTGTACTTTTCGGTCTAACTCCACGATGCTAACAATCCCCGCAGTATAACACTCTGGCTACTCCAGGGTCAAATTCCTTCGATTGCTTCAACAGACTTTCTGTCAGCCAAAACCACCTTTTACAACATTCGTTATACCAATCCTATCTGTAGTCTAACCTTGAAATACTCCTGAGTCTTCCTTTTTATACCCACATAATTTTCCCACTAGTCAGCTCTGTCTCCACTCAGTCTCACTTTCATACTCCAGATGATATCCTCAACAATCCATCTACCAGAGTTTCTAACTCCTTCTCAGTAAGCATTACTGTCCTCAGCCTCCCGAATAGCACCTTTGAGGCAACCTCTCTATGTCCATCTCCCTCTCGGAACATTCTCAACACCGAGCCCTTCCAGTTCGTTACATGCCCAAAGCACAAGCTCGCCAGTTAAATACTCATCCTTGAGGACTCAGCCTCGAACTTGTAATGTATCGATGCATTCCAGTTCTCCGTTTCCCTCACCATGGGAAATCCATCCTAACATCTCAAGTCATTCTACGTAGAAGTCACGCCCCCACCTGACCTCCTCCCAGGTGGCATCCTTTCCCTTATGCATACACAATAACCTCCCTAGTTCCTGTCACCAACTTGATAACTACCTCTTCCATCAGGCTTCTTTCCAATCTCAAATCAGGTGCCCAAGCACTGTCTGGGGTCCTTCTACCTTAAAATTGAGAATCTGACCTCGCTGCGTTCTATCAACACAAGTACCATCTTATCGGCCAGACCTTTTCCCCTTTCTGGCAAAACCAGAAGCCACAGAACTATCCGGGGTTCTATCAACTTGACTATCACAATTATCTCTTTACTAACTCCGTCAAAGGAAGCACTGCCCTTGCGGCTCTAGCACTCATGCTCTATACATCAACCATCAGTTCCTCGAACAATATGGCCCTCTCCGCCATCCACATGCAGACGATAAGTCCTTACATCAGAGCGGCCCAAATGCCCTGGACTATCCCCGAGTTCCATCCTTAGATGGGTCGCCACCATTTCCGGATACATCCGTCAGTATAAATCCCCAAAATGAATTATCCAATTCACCAAACCCATTGTTCTACACTGTTGTTACTCTATCAGTCCAAACCAAACTTATAAGTTCACCAGTCTCCACAGTTCAAATCACGTCTTTATAACCTCTAACAATTCATCATCTAGGTTCTTCCCAACCCCTTAAGCCAGTACCTCAGCCCGAGTACCCTTTCCAGGCATCTCCCTGCCTCAACATTTAACACAACCCTCTAATCAGGATCTCTCATCCTCTTAACCAGGGTGGAATTAACTCTGCTCATCTATTGATAAATTCCTTGTCAACTCGAACTCTCCTCAAAACCCGAGGTTAACACCCTTTAAGCCTTTCATTTAATACCCTTTTCTGTCCATACCTCGTAGTAAACCATCACCGGTAACCTTACTGTTAAAACCTCTAAATCAGCCATCTCCCCAGAGAATCCGCTGTTCTTCTATCCCATCTCAACTAACAAACTCCACAGCTTACTCACACACTAGTGACCCCTTTGCTGCTGCTCTCAGGGATAACTAGAGATCTCAACTCCAACTTATATCTAGAATCCCTCTTTTCAACACAATATCGGGTCCCCAACCCTTCTAGGAACAAACAACTCGAGTTCATCTGTCAAAACTGACCAACTCCTGAACTCTGTGGTTCCTACTCTGAACCAAACCACCACTAGGTCCAAATATCCACAGGTATAATGCACACACAAGCATATACTAGGTCAAATCCACAATGTCATATATTTAGCTACCAGATTTAACATCCCTAAGTATATCCACACTCAACATGCTTCACACAAGCAAATAAACGGATATAACATACAGATTCAACTTAAACAATCGACCACATAGCTAAATATGTAAACCATTATGCCAATATTCATCCACATACATAATAATGTTATTCAGCATGCATCAATCTCAACATGCAATAATCAAGGGCCCAGCCCAACAGCATCTCATGCATACGTCATTTCATTCCTCATGCTCCATATAAATAAGCAGGCAAACAGGGCATTCAAACATATATTTAGACATGTCAATTATTCATACCAACCAACCCTGAGTCGAGCTTGTCACTGACAGCGAGCGTACATGTTCGGTCGATCTCCAGAAGCAATAAACCTTGGCTCTCTCTGATACCAAGTTGTAACGCCCTACTTCCTTAGAGCCGTTACTAAGTGAGTTTTTAAGACAAAACAATGTGCAATGAACTCGCTAACCGAGGTTTTGAAACAAAAGTGTGACTAATTAAAAATTAAGGCTGTAATCTTTGAAAATGCGTCGTTTCATTAAAACTTCTATTATTAAACATTTGGGATCCCAAAATAAGGTTTGAAAACTAATTACATCCTTAAATAAGGTTACAGTTGAGAAATCATAAAATCATAGATTATTACAACCATTTTCGAATAAACCCCCAACCAAAGCAGTCGGGCAGGCCAAACATGTACGCGTCACTTCACGCTCTCCGTACTCATGGTTGGTTGACTCAGTCCTTGCTTCTACCTGCCACACAGAGCACCCGTGAGCCGAAGCCCAGCAAGAAAACCCAAATAATACATAACATATGCAATTCATATAGCTGGCATAATTCACTGATAAATAGGAAAACCATCATAATAAACAAGCACGGCCATGCCGCCCCAGAGGCCTTACCAAAGCCTGGGGTTTCGGTTCTCACCGCGAGGATCACTCATGTATCCCTTGGGTCCCACCCTGAATATAAGCATCCCATGTGCTGTGTGTTACTTTCGGCCCCACGGCCGTACCCGGCCTACGCCGCACTCGGCCTTTGCCGTTCATTTCATTATAATCACACTTATAGTACATTCGAATAATCATTCACACACATCATGATTCATTTAAGGTTAAACATATGCAAATAATACAATCTGGGGCCATGCCCTGCAATCACACAGTGGGGCCATGCCCTAATCTCGGGTGTTACAGTTTTCTTACCTGTATTCCGAGCTTTCCGATGCACCAAGGCCACAAGCACGGTCCTCTAGCACGAGCCTCACCGAAATCCTAGTCACAACACACACAAAACACTCTTTAATACTAACCAACCCAAAACCACTTCCCAGGACCAATCCCGCACTCTCGGGACCTCTAAATCCCTAAAACAATACATTGGAACCATCCTCTGAGTCCCCGGGCAAAAGCCTTAAAAACTAGAATTTTTGCCAGCCAAAATGGCCTAGGGCCGCGGCACTCCCCTCAAGGGCCGCGGCGCCCAGCAGCCTGACCTCCTCCTGATGCAACCTCGCGCCGCGGCGCCCAAGAACAGGGCCGCGACGCTCATACGCGAACCCAGATTTTCTGGGTTTTCTCTTGCGTTTTTCCCGAACTAAAACAATCCCAAATCATCCCAAACTCAAACCTAAGCCCCAAAACCATATCAAAACCCCAAGTAGACCATTCAATCATCCCATAAACATCATAACCCAGCTCAAGAACACAATCACTCTCAAAATCCACCCCTTAGATTCCTAAATTCAGCAACTCAAACAAAACCTAGAAACTCAACTCAAGCTTTAGATTTCTCAAATCAAAACAGAAACAAGCCCTAAATTTGCATAAAACTTCTTACCTCAAGTGGAGAATTCATTCTTTGCTTCCTAGATCCATCTCCAAGTCTCTAAATTTCAGCTCCTTCTCCTCCTCTTCTTCTTCTTCTAGCTTTTCTTTTCTTCTTTTCTAATTTTATCAAAACCCAACATATATGCCAAGCCCAAACCGTGTACCCCTATAACACAGCTCAAATTTGTCTAAACCCCTTGCCAAATGACCATTTTACCCCTTCATCAAAACCCTTTGCTAACTAAACCTCAAGGGCACACTAGTCATTTCTCCTATATTGCAATTCTACCATTTCTTTCACCTAAACTTGTTACTCTCAGCAGTAACTAACGGTTACCCAGGTTACTCAATCACCAATAACCAATACCTGCTAAACCTCAACTTAAACATAAAATTCCCAAGGTACCCCTAGGCTCCTCCCGAGCCGGGTACAAAATCTCGTTGTGACTCATAAGTTAATTTGCTCTCTAGGACCGTCTCGGCACGTGCATCACAACAATAACACCACACTCACGTGGAACAAATCACGGAATACAATTATCACATATCAATGCAGTTATGCCCAACAAGGCCAAAATTATAGTTATGCCCTTCTAACACGATCCGGGCCTACATGCATACTAATATACATAGCCATGCATCTTAGGTAAACAAATAGTCACATAACATGCTTCAAATCATAACCATGCATTTAACTCATCAGATCACACATAAATCCCATCATGCCCTCCTGGCACGCTAATCAAGGCCTTTAAGCCTTAATAGCGAATTTGGGTCGTTACAAGCCGCGGCGCGCCCCTACTGGGCCGCAGCCCTCACCTCCAAACCCAAAATTTTCATCCTCTTCCCTACATTTTTCCTCAAACTAACTCACCCAAAGCTTACCTAACAGACCCAGATAAACAACACAAACATTCCAGCTCCAAAACTCTACTAAGATACCCAAAAATAGACCAAGTTCTACCCACATGCATAACCCAAAAACACAACTGAAATCCAAGCATAATCCCCATAGTTAGAGCTTACCTTTGCTGTGCTATGCTTCTAATCTGATTTCCACAAGTGCCCAGCTTAACTCCTTAATTCTAACAGCTCAAAATCCTCAATCCTTGGCTATTTCCACCAGAATTTCCCTTTGATATGCCTTAGAGAGGGAGCAGAGTGAGAGAGAGATGAGAGGCTATCCTTAAGTAAAAAGAAAGGTGTATGTCGGTTTCCCAAAGTTTCTAAATTATTCCTCCCTTTTGTTTTACTTAACTTAAGTCTATAGGGTTACCTCAAGGCTCGGGGTACCAAAACGTCCCCGAGGGCAAAATGGTAATTTTTCCCAATATTCCCTCCTAGACATTCTATCCTCAAATATATCTCCAAATATTTATTTCCATATCCCGGTAACCCCATAACTCATCTAATACCCAAACTACCTCTCGAGTCACCCCGAGTCGGAATCTCAACCCCTTTGTGACTCTCTGGCTAACCGCTCCCCAGGACTGTCTCGGATCGTGCGGCACAGACATATCACATATATATAACAGTTATCACATTTATACCCCAAATACCCAGACGGGGCCCACATGCACATTTAACTCAGCTAAACATGCATCATCATCATATACTCACATAAACCCACATATTAGCATATTAAATCACTTATTGCCCTCCACGCACACTAATCAAGGCCTTAAGCCCGATTAGCAAATTCATGTCGTTACAGAACCACTTCCTTAACAACTTCTGAGCTAAAACCCAAGCTTCTCAGCTTCAATTCTGCCCTTAAACATCAAAACCATAAACACCTTTAATTCTCTGCCAAAATTCAGAACTCTTGTGCTCAAGAATGAAATTCAATTCTTTCCTTGATCCTGGTTGAGTGTTCCTTGGTTAGAGCTAAGCTAATCCCTCACAAATTCAGCAAAAAACACAGAATTCCAGCTGATTCACCTTAGGTTTATATAGCCTTCTTGAGAGAGAAAAGAGAAGAGAGGAGAAGAGAAAACATGGGTCGGTTTGGGTCTTTTGTTCTACTACTTTTTTATTACTTAGTCTAATCTTAGCTAATTAGATCAATCCCGAGGCTCAAGGTACAGAAAACATACCCGAGGGCAAATTGGTAAAATTCCCCAATATTCGCGCCTGGGTTTCCTAACCTCAAATATATCTCCATATAATTATTTCCATGACCCGATAACACAGATGATCATATAATACCCAAATTACCCCTTGACTTGCCCCAAGTCAAATATTAAGCCCCGTTGTGACTTTCCCGCTAACTAGCTCCCTAGGATCGCCTCGAGTCGCACGCTGCAGGCTTACCCACATAATAATGTGGTTCTCACAGATATAACATTTAACCACACTTATATTCATATAATCATACAAGCATGCTTGTCATATAACCATGCATTAAATCAATAAATTCACACATAAACTGTAACGCCCTACTTCCTTAGAGCCATTACCAAGTGAGTTTTAAGACAAAACAGTGTGCAAAGACTCGCTAACCGAGGTTTTTAAAACGAAAGTGTGACTAATTAAAAGTTAAGGCTGTAATCCTTGAAAATGCGTCGTTTCATTAAAAACTTCTAGTATTAAACATTTGGGATCCCAAAATATGGTTTGAAAACTGTTTACATCTTGAAATAAGTTTACAGTTGATTAGTTATAAAAATCAAAGATTTTTACAGCCATTTCTCGAATAAACCGCCAACCAAAGCAGTCGGGCAGGCCAAACATGTACGTGTCGCTTCACGCTCTCCGTACTCATGGCTGGTTGACCCAATCTTTGAACTTACCTGCAACACAGAGCACCCGTGAGCCGAAGCCCAGCAAGAAAACTCATGCAGCTCATAACATATGCAAATTATACAGTTAATCATATCAGATAGTCCACAGATAAACAGGTCAACCATTAGACTAAGCAAACACGGCCATGCCGCCCCAGAAGCCTTACCAAAGCCTGGGGTCTCGGTCCTCACCGTAAGGATATCTCATGTATCCATTGGGTTCTACCCTGACTGTAAGCATCCCATGTGCTAAGTGGTACTTCCGGCCCCACTACCGTTCTCGGCCTTTCGCCGTTCTCGGCCTTTCGCCGTTCTCGGCTCCATTGCCGTTCTCGGCCTTGCCGCTCTCGGCCTTGCCGCTCTCGGCCTTAGCCGTTCATTGCACTATAATCACACATATAATACATTTCCAAATAACCATTCACACATATAATAATTCACTTAAGGTTATACATTAGCACATAATACAATCTAGGGCCATGCCCTGCAATAACATTATGGGCCCATGCCCTATTCTCAGGTGCTACAGTTTTCTTACCTGTATTCCGAGCTTCCTGATGCACTAAAGCCGCGAGCACGGTCCTCTAACCCGAGCTTCACAAAGACCTAGTCACAACATGTACAAAACATCCTTTAATACTAATCAATTCAAAAAATCACTTCCCGGAACCAATTCCACACTCTCGGGACTCCCAAATTCCTAAAACAAATCATTGGAAACATCCCCCGAGCCCCCGGGACAAATGCCCAAAATTGCAAAATTTCCCATCCTGAAAAAGGCGTAGCGCCGCGGCACTACCCGCAAGGGCCACGGCACCCAGCGAAGTCAGAAAGTTCCCTTGACTGTAAACAGCCTCGCGCCGCGGCGCCCAAGAACAGGGTCGCAGCGCTCCTTCGCGAACTCAGAATTTCTGGGTTTTTCTCCTTCAATTCCCCCATCCAAAACACCTCTAAACGAGCCCAAACACATATCTCAACCCCAAAACCAAAATGAAACCTCAAATGAACCATCTAACAACCTATAGACACTATCATCCAGATCAAAAACACAATCACACCCAAAATCCACCCATTTGATCTCTAATTTCAGCAACTCATACAAAACCTAAAAATTTAACTCATGCTTTAATTTTCTTAAACCAAAACAGAAACAAGCCTTAAATTTACATAGAATCCTTACCTTGAATGAAGAATCCAACCCTAAGCTTCCTTGATTCATCTCCTAAGTCTCCAATCTCAGCTCATTCTCCTCCTCTTCTTCTTCTTCTTCTTCTTCTTCTTCTTCTTCTTCTTCTTCTTCTTCTTCTTCTTCTTCTTCTTCTTCTTCTTCTTCTTCTTCTTCTTCTTCTTCTTCTTTCAATTTTTATAAAACCCATAATATGTCTAAGCCTAAACCGTGTACCCCCCTATATCCCAGCTGAAAGTTACCTAAACTCATGCCAAATGACCATTCTACCCCTTCATCAAAACCCTTTGCTAACTAAACCTCAAGGGCACACTAGTCATTTCTCCTATATTGCAATTCTACCATTTCTTTCACCTAAACTTGTTACTCTCAGCAGTAACCAATGGTTACCCAGGTTGCTCAATCACCAATAACCATTAACCGCTAATTCTCTACCTAACCATAAAATTCCCAAAGTACCCCTAGGCTCCTCCCGAGCCGGATATAAAATCCTGTTGTGACTTTTAAGTTAACTTGCTCTCTAGGACCGTCTCGGCACGTGCATCACAATAATAACACCACACTCACGTGGTACAAATCACATAATACAATTATCATATATATGCCCTCAGCGGGCTAAAATTACCAATTTACCCCTATCATGCAAACGGGGTCCACATGCATATTTATTTCACCTAACATGCATACTAACCACATAGTCATGCATCTCGAATGTTCAATTAGTCATATAACATGCTTTAAATCATAATCAAGCATTTACTCATGAAAATCACACATAAATCCCATTATGCCCTCCAGGCACACTAATCAAGGCTCTTAAGCCTTATTAGCGATTTTGGGTCGTTACATAAACCAATTATGCCATCCCGGCACACTAATCAAGGCCCTTAAGCCATATTAGTGATTTTGGGTCGTTACATTACCTTTGCTTAGTTGAGCCTCTAAGTTAATATCCTAATCTCCAAGCTTCAATTCCCCAAAGCTCCAGCCATGAATTCTGAATTTCCTAGCTCAAACTCCTCAAAGTTCCCCCTTGGTAAGGTTAAGAGAAAGAAAAAGAGGGAAAATACAATTTTGGGTCAGTTTAGAAATTATGTGTATTCCTTGTGTTATCCCCAAAAATTGGATTTCGATGACGTGGCAATAGAAGTGACAAATGGAAAGGAATGGCTGGGTAATCTGGCTTAGGAGTGACCCGGTAGACCAGTGAAGATTTTTGACAGACCAGTCAAGTGTCATGACCGACCAGTCATGACCTTGGCCGACCAGTCATGTGCTTGTCCGCCCAGTCAATGCCCTTGGCCGACCAGTCATGTCCTTGGCCGACCAGTCATGTGCTTGTCCGCCCAATCAATGCCCTTGGCCGACCAGTCATGTCCTTGGCCGACCAAACATGTGCTTGTCCGCCTAGTCAGGTGCTTGTCCGCCCAGTTAGGTGCTTGTCCGACCAGTCAGGTGCTTATCCGACCAGTCAGGTGCTTGCCCGACCAGTCATGTCCTTGGCCAACCAGACATGTGCTTGTCCACCCACTCAGGTGCTTGTCCGACCAGTCACTTGTCTTGGCCGACCAGTGAGGTTTGGCCAACCAGTGAGGAATTTTGGTCTTTCAGTTCTCCTCCGGAGTGTGATGTGGGCCGACCAGACAGAACAGTGCTATGCAAAGGATCCCAGTAATGGTTTCAACAAGAATCGGTCATACCTGTGCAGGAATCTCTCAGATTATCCCACAAAAATAGTGTATTGTTGTATTTTGAATATTATTATTAATTGAATATAGTGAGAATAGCGAAATATCACGATTATGGGGGACATCATTTGTACGATCCTGAGCCTATAAATACAAGGCCCATGGCATCATAAAGAGGATTCGATTCTAATTTTCTGAGAGAATTTTTTTATCTGGAAAGAAATATTGTATTCATTTCATCTGCACTAAAGAAACTCAGTTGACTCAGGTTCATCTGATCTTGAGTGTAGATCTATAATCATAACTCTAAGTGGACTAGGCTATTACCAACACATTGGGGCTGAACCACTATAAAAAATTTCTGTATCGTATATTTCTCTTGAAGGTTTTTTGTCGTTTTGACGTCTACACGTCGTTGGCCAAAAACTCGGTCAACATTTTGGTGCTTTCATTGAGAGCCTGAAGAGAAAAAACACTTGACTATCATATCGAAATGGCGCCCAAAAATACCAATGTGGCATCCAAAAAGTTAGGCACGTCAAAAGAGCCTGCTAGATCAGAAGATCCTGGATCGTAGAACCCAGAGACTGAGCCCAGGGTGTTTCTCGAGGAGACCACTCCAGAAGTTGAACAACTCCAGGAAGCAATAGGAGCTTTCCAAGAGGAGATGATGCAATTCAATGCTCGGTAGGAGTCTTTCGCTGAAGAGATGGCCAAGCAGAGAGTTGTGTTAGAGCACCAAAGGCGCGATATGGAGGCCAGAAGCGAATAACTCAGACAGCGACATGAGGAAGTCGACTGGAGACATCATGAAGCAGCACTTGCTCTAGAAGTGGCTACCCAATTGGCCCAAGCCAATGCTCAAGCCGCAGCACGAGCAACCTCCCAGGGAGCAAGAAATAATAATGCTGATAGGAGGACCACTAACAGAGCCAATTCTCGTGGACCGAACAGAAGCATGAGTAACCCCCCTGGTCGGGAAGATGATGGAGACCGATCAAGAACTTCCTTGATGCAAAGGGAGCACTCTAGAACCCCTTCCAGGAGCCAACGATCAAAAACTTCGAGATCAGGAAGTCACCGATCGGGCAGTAAAAGGACTCCACCCAGGCAGGATCAGACTAGGACTCCTCGAGATAAGAGGACTTCACAATTCAAAGATGGGCATGGTCGTGATGAGGCTGATAGTCATCACACCGACCAGTCAAAGGAAAAGGAGGGCAACGACCAACAAGGAGGAAAAGACTGCCCGGGGCATACCAAAAGGCCTCCACTGCACCCCGGCCAGCAGCGTAGTGGGAGAGCACAAGTCCCACGTGGTAAGCCCTCTGAAAAATCGAAAAGTACGGTGTTCAATCGAGCAGAAGAGCATGCTTCCCAGAAGGATCTGAGGGACGTTATCACCAACAAGAGGAGGACCGTCCCAGTCAAAGGGTAAAATCTGAACCACCCTGCCAGTCAAGTAGAAATACTTGACGACAGTGCACCAGATGGTAATGCCCGACCAAGCGGTCAAGACCTTGGAACTTCATCAGTTACACCAGCCATCCAAGCCCAGCTTGACATGCTAACAGCTGCAATTCAAGGTTTGTCAAAATGACCTTCCGGGATAGATGCGATAGACCACTGGAGTGGCAGCCCATTTTGTGCCCAGATTAGAGCAGCCCAGCCTCCGACAAAATATAAATCACTGATTCCGCTAGTATATACAGAAAGGCAGATCCCATCAGACATGTTGGGAAATTTGAGGACCAGATGGAATTTCTCGGAGTAAGTGACGATTATCGATGTAGAGTTTTCCTGACTACTTTGTTAGATACCGCCCAGGAATGGTATTGGAAGTTTAAGCCGAACTCCATTTCCTCTTGGGAAGCATTCAGGAAGGAGTTTTGTAGACAATTCAACACTGCCCGGACTCCACCAGTTTATGCCAACCACTTGGCAGATATCAAACAAGGAAAATATGAGTCTTTAAAGAATTATATACAAAGATTCATGAGAGAAGCCAATAGAGCAACTGCTGTAGGAGACGAGGGGAAGATGGTTGCAATATCCACTGGGATAACTTATCGGAGCCCTTTGTGGGATAGCATATATAGAAATCCAATTTCAATACTTCAATAATTTCTTGACCGAGCAGACAAGTATATGAAATTGGATGATGCAATCGAAAAAGAGGAGAATGGCATAAACAATCCGGGCGGATCAACTGACCCTCCTAAGGATGGTGGAAAGAAATGTGGAAATAACGGGTCTGACCACCATGAGGAAAAGAAAGAAAAGTTGAGTTCAAATGAAAAGCCAACCAAGTATGAGCCTCAGTTCACTAATTACACCACTCTCTCGGCCAGCCGAGCAGAAATATATCTTTCTAGTCATGAAGAGGTTCCCTACAAGAAATCTCCACCCATCAGGAAGGAGATGAGGAAGAGAGATATGAATAAGTTTTGTCGTTTCCATGGAGATTATGCTCATGACACGAATGTTAGCAATCACCTCAAGGACGAGATAGAATTTCTTCTCCGGTTGGGAAAGTTGAGGAAGTACCAGGCAGAGACACCCCAAGGAGAAGAAGGTAGCAGCAATCCTGGGTTCAAACGACAAAGATCTCCACCCTTGCAGCCCGGACCTGTGGACTTTACCTTAGACACTATATGTGGAGGTCCACACTTGGCTGAGGAAAGCAATGAAGCAAGGGAGAAGTATGCTGAGCGGGAGTGCTAGGATCAGGAGCCACTGGAATGGCTAGCGTCTGTGAATATATTATTTCTAAATACCGCTTTCAGAGTGGTAGTTTAATTTCAAGTTGTTTAACTTGTTATTTAAATTTTGGTTTATGAGCTGGTTATTTGCTGACCAGTCATCTATTTTTGAACAATTTTTGTTGTTTAAGACTCGTTATTAGACACGTATTGTCCTTTTTTAATTTATGAGTAATAAAAGATATTGCGCGCAGCGTGGTCGATTCTTGCTACAAATGTGTAGGTGTGTTAATTATTCGAACAGTGTTCAACTGGTCGGTAAAATCGGACAGTGTTCAGCTGGTCGATACATTCAAGCAGTGTTCAATTGCTCGAATATTTTCAATATATTCTATGTGTTTCACGAGCAATTAACTACTCGAACAGATTCGGTCAAGTAGCAAGTGACTAGAATCTTTCAACCCTCGATCGATTGGGGGGCACATTGGGTATGCTGGTATATAATTTAACACAGGCAATAAGAGCACGAGTTAAGATATCTGTTTTTAGGCTGACTTGTAAATTTTCGAAGTCCAAAAAGGCCATTAAGCTAACTTGTTTGACAAAGCTTAAGTAACTTGGAATTTTTTAAAATTTCAAGTTAGAAGCAGATATTCGTGTGACAATAAACATTATGCTCATAAAATGTTAGAGCAATAAGAGTTTGAGAAAGTATACGTAGTATGGACTTATGAAATGTCTAGAATTTCAAAGTTAGAAAACTAAGTACTCATGCGAAAATATAAGGCATACATCAGAGTGACTTTACTATTCACAAAAAACTTATAACTTTTTAAGTATAAAAAGACTTAGAATGTTTTAAGTTAACAAAGAAAAGTAAAGTATAAATGCCAATAGCTCGACTGTACAAGAAAAATATCAAAGCTGCTAAACAACAATTGTCTTCACAAGAAAAAAGAGTAAACTACTGGCCAGGTACAAAGTCTAGCTAATCAGGTGCAAATTTTTCCTGGTCGAGAGAACAGATACAACTTCCCTGGTCAGCTGAGCATGTATCACTGGTCGAGTAGGAAACTCTATTGTTGGGCATGACTAACAACGATGAGTCCCTGGAGTGAATCAAACAAACACGAACAAATGCATGCAAAGTAAATACTACATAGTGAAAAAATGTCTTTGAGAAAAGAAGTCAATTTTTCCCCAAGATTGATTGAGAGAAATCAATCTCTCAAAATACTTTTGGGAGATTCAAACAAGGTGTTTTGATGGTTTTTGGACAGGTAAGTTTTAGGCATATGCTTGAGTAGCTATGCCATATGCCCAATCGGTTGGGTGATGACCGAGCAGATGTCGAGTGTGCCGAAGCAGGCCTGCGCGCACGTCCGAAGGCTGCAGTCTGAGCAGCTGGGGCTACATCCGAGCGGTGTGTGGGCTGTCCAAGTAGCTGAGGCTGCATCCGAGCGGTGTGTGGGCTGTCCAAGCAGCTGAGGCTACATCCGAGTGGTGTGTGGGCTGTGTCCGAGCAGCTGGAGGATGCATCCGAGCAGTGTGTGGGTTGCATCCGTGCAGTTGAGGCTGCATCCGAGCGGTGTATGGGCTGTCCGAGCAACTGGGGCTGCATCCGAGCGGTGTGTGGGCTGTCCGAGCAGCTGGGGCTGCATCCGAGCGGTGCGTGGGCTGCGTCCAAATGGTTGGGGGCTGCATCCGAACAGCCTGGAGTGGACATCCAAGGAGTTGTTGTCTGCATTCCGAGGGGCCTGGCACATCAGTAGAGTTATGGTTCGTGTGTCCGAAGAGCCAGGCAGGCGTCTGAGCAACAGGAAACAATACACCCAAGGGTTAGCAGTTAAGAAATTATTTGGGTCCCGGAGACCAAATAAGCATTTCAAATTAGCTATTCAAACAAGCTCAAAGAATGGAATTTGAAGAAATCAAAAGAAAAGTTCGATCGTGGGTTTATTACAAAAGTGAAAGTTACCGACTGGACGGAAGTTTTTGGATGACCTCAAAAACATTTTGCTAAAAGAAAAGTTTATCATACGAGTAAATCGTATAATAAACTTGGGGGGCAAATGTTATCCCCAAAAGTTGGAGTTCGATGACGTGGCAATAGAAGTGACAAATGGCAAGGAATGGCTGGGTAATCTGGCTTAGGAGTGACCCAGTAGACCAGTGAAGATTTTTTACTGACCAGTCAAGTGTCATGACCGACCAGTCATGTGCTTGTCTGCCCAGTCAATGCCCTTGGCCGACCAATCATGTCCTTGGCCGACCAGTCATGTACTTGTCCGCCCAGTCAATGCCCTTGGCCAACCAGTCATGTCCTTGGCCGACTAGACATGTACTTGTCTGCCCAGTCAGGTGCTTGTCCGCCCAGTCAGGTGCTTGTCCGACCAGTCACTTGTCTTGGCCGACCAGTGAGGAATTTTGGTCCTTCATTTCTCCTCCTGAGTGTGATGTGGGCCGACTAGACAGAACAGTGATATGCAAAGGATCCCAGTAATGGTTTCAACAAGAATCGGTCATACCTGTGCAGGAATCTCTCAGATTATCCCACAAAAATAGTGTATTGTTGTATTTTGAATATTATTATTAATTGAATATAGTGAGAATAGCGAAATATCACGATCATGGGGGACATCATTTGTACGATCCTAAGCCTATAAATACAAGGCCCATGGCATCATAAAGAGGATTCGATTCTAATTTTTTGAGGGAAATATTGTATTCAGTTCATTTGCAATAAAGAAACTCAGTTGACTCAGGTTCATCTGATCTTAAGTTTAGATCTATAATCATAACTCTAAGTGGACTAGGCTATTACCAACACATTGGGGCAGAACCACTATAAAAATTGTCTGTGTCGTATATTTCTCTTGAAGGTTTTTTGTCGTTTTGACGTCTACACGTCATTGGCTAAAAACGTGGTCAACACCTTGGTTTGTTTTATTTAACTTAGTTTCTAAGGTTACCTCAAAGGCTCGGGGTGCCAAAAATGTCCCCGAGGTTGAAATGGTAAATTTCCCCAATACTCCCTCCTAAACACTCTAACTTCAAATATATCTCCAAATATTTATTTTCATAACCCGATAACCCAATAAAATATCTAATACCCGAAATACCCCTCGACTCGCCCCGAGTCGGGTTTTCGACCCCGTTGTGACTTTCTAGCTAACCACCCCCTAGGACTGTCTCGGATCGTGCAACACAAATATATCACAAGTATATCACAATTATCACATTTATGCCCTCAACAGGCTAAAATTGCAAACATGCCCCTAATAACCAAACGGGGCCCTTATGCATATTTAATTCACCTAAACATGCATAACTAATCACATATTCACACAAATTCACATATTATAACAATAATTCACTTATTGCTTTCCAGGCACGCTAATCAAGACCCTAAGCCTTATTAGCAAATTTGGGTCATTACAACGACCTTTTTACTGATTTTTGCAAGCGACGTGGAATCATATAAAGCTTCTCATCCATTGCTCAACTGCAGGAGAATGGGCAAGTCGAAGATGTAAACAAAACATTGAAAGACACCCTAAAGAAAAGACTCGAGCAGGCAAAGGGAGATTGGCCAGAAGAGATACCAAAAGTACTCTGGTCGTGTAGAACAACACATCGAACAACAATTGGCCACACACAATTTTCTCTAGCATATGGGTATGAGGCCATGATACCAGTTGAATTAGACCCACCATCACACAGAAAGCTAATATACAACAAGAATGCAAATCACCAATTGTTGATGAAATCTCTAGACTTGGTTGAAGAACGTCGAGAGAAAGCCCGACTACAAGTGGCAGCTCATCAATAAAAAGTTTCCCGATACTTTAACTCTAAAGTACACGAAAGGGAATTTTTTGTGGGAGACTTAGTACTTAGAAGAGTTTTCATCAACACTCGCAACCAAGTTGTTAGGGTTCTCAGACCAAATTGGGAAGGCCCTTATCAAGTCGAAGAAATCCTTCGACCAGGAACATACAAACTTGCTCGGTTAAACGAAGATCTAATTGTGCACTATTGGAATGGAGAACACCTACGCAAGTATTATTAGTAAATCGATTTTTCAAGGGGTGGCTTGTATTTAGACGTTTTTTTTACAAGTTTTGAACAAGGGCTAGTCATATTTTGTATGGTTGCTTATAAGTGTATAACCATTATGGTCACCCGTATGGACATGAATTTTGTCCATTTTTTATGATTAATAAAAGGAACTATGTGCATCCAGTAATTCTAGCCATTATTGTATTTTTTACAAGTATTTGCTCTTTACTGTGTTGTTTTGCTGTATTTATAAGAATTTATAAGTTACACAAGCAGTTATGTTCGAACAGGTACGGTCTGTAACGCCCTACTTCCTTAGAGTTGTTACTATGTGAATTAAAAATGTGTCATTAGCTCGCTAATCGAGGTTTTAGGTTGAAAGTGTGACTAAACTGAAGTAAAACTCATTTAATCACAATAATTATAAAAATTTGGACATCAATTGAAATCATAAAAAGTTATACAGTTAGGATCCAAAAATACCATTTAGAAAATGTATTACAACCCCAAAAAATATAATTACGGTCGACCTAAGTGACAAAGCAGTTCATTACAACATTCTCCCCAAAATAACCCTGGCTGTGGCAGCCAGGTAGGTCGAACATGTACCCGTCGCTCCACGCTCTCCGTACTCATGGTTGGTTGACATTTCCTTTGCCCTTACCTACACCATAGAGCACCCGTGAACCAAAGCCCAGCAAGAAAATCTACATGTAACGTATAACATAACAATCCATAACATACAACAATCAGCCAACAAGTTAAGCACATAGCATCCTATGCCGACCTAGGTGCTTTACCTGGCCCTGGGATCGCAATCTTCACCGAGAGGGTGGATAGAACACCCTAGGAGGGTCTCGCTCTAGCGGTCTGCACAGAGCATGCTCAATGCCGATCGCGGCCCCTTACCGTACCCGACTTCTTGTCATTCTTGGCCTTCGTCGTTCTCGGCCTTCACTCACAAACATATCAACCATAAATAATAGGGTCGCGTCGTGAAACATAAAAAATATGGACGTGCCCTGCTCTATGAGTACAACAGTTTTCTTAAATGTGTCTTGAGCTGATAATTCAATGCGATCCTGAGCACAGTCCTCTAATCCGAGCCTCTTTGAAAACCTAGTCACAACGCATTCATAATAACCATCCATCAAGCCTTATACCAATAAATAACTTCAGAATATTAATCCAGCCTCCAGGACCTTGGATTCCACTAAACCGGGTAGTAGAATCCTTCTCGAGCCTTAACATTCGAATTCCCAAGGCTAAAACCTTAATTTCCCTTTTCTTTCCATTTTGGGTCACGGCATGCCCTCTAAAGCTGCGACACACCTACAGGTCAGAGAGCAGAGCTCTCTCTGATGAAGGACACGGGCTGTGGCATTCCCCCCTAGGGCCGCGGCGCCTGGGAAAACCAGAGGCTTCTCCACCCTCTTCAAACACACGGGCCGTGACACCTAAAGAATAGGGCCGCAACTTGGGCCTCCAAAACCCAGAAATTCACAATTTTCCTGTGTATTTCCTTGAGCCTAAACTGCTAATTCTCACGCCAAACACCAATTAAACCCAAAATTGAGCCTTGATTTCCTATCCATACAGCCTAGGCATCTTAACAATCCTGTAAACAACTTTATACACTCATTAAGCACCCAAAACCAAACTTAGAATCCATTTTCATGCAAGCTTAAAGTTCTAACAGAATTCCACAAACTTAAACAAAAACAATGGCTGAAATTCCTTACCTTTGTGATATTTTTACCCTTGAGCTAATCCCAACCACAGTAAGCTTCCAATTCTTCAAAGATCTTAGCCTAAAATCCTCAAAGTTGATCAAAACCTCCAAGCTCCAAGAGGGAGAGAGAACCGTGAGATAGAGAGAGAGAAACTTAGGAAAAGTTATGATATTTTCTCAAAACTACTCAGCTGCCCAAATGTTTAATTCTATCCCTTTGTCAAAATGTCCAAAATACCCTTAAGTCATTCTTAATCCCATAGTGCCACCAAGGGCAATTCTGTCAATTTCCATATCACGCTAAACCCTTGAGTGTTCCTACAAATCCCATTTAATCCCGACATTCCTAGACAATTGCTAAATTACTACCCGTTACTCAGTAATTCTCGAACACATACCATATTCCCAAAAAACCCCTAGGCTCCTCCCAAGATGGGTATTCGACCTCATTGTGACTATTTAACTAAACTGCACCCTAGGACCGTCTCGGATCATGCATCATAAATATATCACCACTCACTCATGGTATTAATCACAATATACACATTTATCACATTTATGCCCTCAATGGGCTAAAATTACAAATATGCCCCTAATAGCCAAATGGGGGCCACATGCATATCTAATTCACCTAAACATGCATTTCTAATCACATAATCATTTAATTCACATATTAGCATAATGAAATCAATTATTTCCCTCCTGGCACGCTAATTAAGGCCCAAAACCTTATTAGCAAATTTGGGACACTACAATTATCCCCCCTTACAGAAATTTCGTCCTCAAAATTACCTGAATAACTCGGGATACCTGTTGACCCTGATTTTGGCCAACTGACACGGAGTCAAATTTACTTGATGTGGAAAGAGCACGTTGGAAATAATGTGATGACGAAATGATAAAGAACGCAAGGGTTTATAGTGGTTCGGCCCCAGAATCTGGTAATAACCTATGTCCACTTGAATTGTTATTGATATATGATTCAAAGGAGTGATCAAAGAACTAGTGGTTCAATGAGTTTCACCAACCTCTGAAGAACAAGACAATATCTCAAATAGAATCACTCTAGTCTCAAATTACTCGAAAGCCAAAAGTCCCTTCCTTGAGCTATCTTTCTCTATTTATAGGCTCAAGGGGGATTACATGAATTTGTTACAGATATTCTTTCCTAAATAATCGGATACTCAGAAAATTGTGGGAGTCAATTTCGGGATTTACAAAGATCTTTATAAAAGTATCATGAAGCATGCGGAACCTGCGACCATACCGGTCGCAGGTAAGTTTCAGCTGCCTACTGCTTGTAATTTTTCTTCTGGTCGATACCCTAGCAGAGTTCCGCCAAGTGTCAGCCACATGTCCGGGAATCACTTGCCACGTCATTCGTGCCAGTTTTTTGGATAACAATACCGATCCTGCATATCTGTCTCAAGCTCCCAAGTCGCCTCCTCCACCTTGCTGCTCCTCCAGAACACTTTCACTAAGGCGATGGTCTTGCTCCGCAAGACTTTATGTTTTCGATCTAGAATCTAAACCAGCTTATCTTCATACGATAAATCATGATCAAGCTGCAAGTTCTCATAACTCAGCACATGCGTAGAATCTGATACATACTTCCGGAGCATGGATGCGTGAAACACATTGTTAACCCCTAATAGAGCTGGAGGCATCGCCAATCTGTAAGCTACCTCTCGAACCCGCTCTAGAATCTCAAAGGGGCCAACAAACCTAGGGCTCAGCTTGCCCCTTACTCCAAACTGTTTCACCCCTCTCAAGGGAGAAACTTGGAGAAACACATGGTCGCCGACCTGAAACTCTACGCTCATGTGTCTTAAGTCTGAGTAACTCTTCTGTCGACTCTAGGAAGCGAGCATTTGAGCTCTAATCTTCTCGATCATCTAATTGGTCCTCTGAACAACCTCAGGAACTAAATACCTTCTCTCGCCCGTCTCATCCCAATGGATGGGTAATCTGCACTTCCTCCCGTATAACATCTTATTGTACGAAAACTCAATCAAAGGGAGATATTTACTCCAAGATCCCCCAAAATCAAGTCGCAGGCTCACAACATATCCTCCAGCATCTGAATCATCCTCTCAGACTGTCCATCTGTCTGAGGATGATAAGCGACACTAAATCACAACTGTGTGCCCATAGCCTTCTGCAGACTCTCCCAAAACATGATGATGAAGGTGGGATCCCTGTCGGATGCTATCGACCTCGAAGCCCCATGTAGTCGCACAATTTCCTTCACATACAGTTCAGCATACTACTCCATTGTATAAGTTGTCTTAACATGGAAAAAGTGGGTTGACTTGGTATACCTATCCACAATCACCCACACTGAATCATGCTGTCCCACGATCTTCGGTAATCCAACCACGAAGTCCATGGTGATATCCTCCCATTTCCATTCCGAAATCCCAAGAGGCTGCAGCAACCCTGCTGACCTCTGATGTTCAGCATTTACCTTCTGACAAGTCAAACACTTGGCCACAGATTCCACCACATCCCTCTTCATTCCCGGCCACCAATACAACATTCTCAAATCTTAGTACATCTTCGTCGTACCCAAATGTAAGGAATAGGGAGTGGTATGAGACTCATCTAAAATCTCTCACCGGATACCGAAATCCATCGAAATGCAAATCCGGCCTTTGTACTTCAATAAACCCATCTCTGAAATAGAAAAGTCCTTAGCCACTCCAGCTAAGACGCCCTCTAGATGCTCTTTCAACTAGGGATCCTCTCCCTGTGCTTCCTTGATCCTCTCAAGGAGCGTGGACTGAAGAGTGATGTTAACTAGTTGTCCAACTACCAACTCAATACCTGCTCTAGTCATCTCTTCAGCTAACCTTATCTGATATCTGCCTCGAACTAAATAATTGTCTTGGGCCCTTCCGAATCAATGCGTCAGCCACCACATTGGCCTTCCCGGGATGGTATAGAATATCACAATCGTAATCCTTTACCAATTCCAGCCAGCCAATGTGTCTGTGCATATTCAGATCCTTCTGAGTAAAGAAGTACTTCAAACTCTTATGAGCGATGTATATTTCACACTTCTCGCCATACAAATAATGCCTCCAATCCTTTAGTGAAAATACCATCGCTGCCAATTCCAGATCATGTGTGAGATACCTGTGCTCATACTCCTTCAGTTGTCTCGACACATAGGCTATTATCTTTCCAGGTTGCATTAACACACACCCCAAACCCTACCTGGAAGCATCACAGTAGACTACAAACTTTTCATTGTCTGGCAGCAGACTTAATACTGGAGCGGTGATCAGTCACTACTTCAACTCCTTGAAACTATTCTCACACCTGTATGTCCACACATACTTAGTGTTCTTACACATCAGTTCAATCAATGGTGTGGCTATTCTGGAGAATCCCTCAACGAATTGCCAATAGTACCCTGCCAATCCCAAAAATATCCTATACTCTGGTACACTACTCGGCCTGGGCCAATCTCTCACTGCCTCTACCTTACTTGGGTCCACCAGAATCCCCTCCTTACTGACAATATGACCTAGAAATGCTACTTGGGTAGCCAAAACTCACACTTGCTGAACTTAGCATATATCTTATGCTCTCTTAACCATTGTAGTGCCAGGCGTAGATGCTGCTCATGCTCTGTCTATGATTAAGAGTACACTAGTATGTCATCAATGAATACGATCACAAACTTGTCCAGATAATCCTTGAAGACCATATTCATCAAATCCATAAAAGGCTGTTGGGGCATTGGTTAATCCAAAGGACATGACCAGGAATTCATAGTTTCCATACTTTGTGTGGAAAGCGGTCTTTGGTATGTCCTCCTCTTTAATCCTTAATTGGTGGTAGCCTGCCCGAAGGTCAGCCTTGGAGAACATTGTCTTCTCCTGTAGTTGATCAAACAAGTCATCTATCATAGGCAGTGGGCACTTATTCTTGATGGTCAACTTGTTCAACTCTCTGCAGTCAATACACATCCTTAAGGATCAATCCTTCTTCTTGACGAACAACACTAGAGCACCCCAAGGCGAAAAACTTGGTCTGATGAATCCTAAATCCAGTAACTCCTACAATTGAATTTTCAGTTCTTTCAACTCTGTCAGAGCCATTCTATAAGGTGTCCTAGACACTGGCTCTGCCCCTGGTGCCAACTCTATGATGAACTCAATCTCTCGGTATGGTGGCAACTCTGTAAAGTCTGCAAGGAACAAATCGGGAAACTCGCATACTAATCTGGTCTCATCCGGTTCAACCGAAACAACTCTAGAAATATCCACAATGTTCGCTAGGAATCCTATGCAACCCTTTTGCGTTAGGTCTCTAGCCTTTAGTGTAGTAATCATAGGTACTCACAGTCCACTCACTGTCCCCACGAATACAAAGGGTACCTCCCCTTCCGGTTCAAAGGTCACCATCTTGCGCTTCCAGTCAATCGTCGCCCCGTACATTGATAACAAATCCATTCCTAGAATCATATCAAAGTCATCCATTGCTAACTCAATCTCTACTGGCAATGCTCTAACCCATCTCCTAGAGACTACCAGTTCACAAGATGGCAACAAAGTCTAAAATCCCCTAGCATACAAATCACTAGGTCTACACAACCGATCTATCACTCTAGTAGATACAAATGAATGAGTACTAGCCCTTGAGTCAATCAATGTAGTAAAATAAGATCCAACACTAGAAATTTGACCTGTCACGACCGAGGGGCTATCCTTAGCCTCAGTCTAGGTCAAGGTAAATACTCTGACAGGAGTAAGACTGTTGCTCTGTTTTGGCTCTTCCTTCCTGGCTTGTGACAGTCCTTCCTGGCTTTTGGGAAGTCCTTCCTTAGATGACTAATGCTCCCACAAGTATAGCAGGCTTTGATCCTGGACTCTCCCTGATGTCATCGTCTGCACTGAGGACATACTGGGAAACTCCTCCAGTTGTCTCCCCCGCCCTGACAGCCACTGAAAGCACCTCGTGCCCTCCTATCTGAGCCAAGAGGAACAAAAGAATCTGGGGCCTTTCTCTTTTAGTCACTGGGACCACTACCCCGGCTAGATCCAGTAAAAGGAGGTACCATCCTCCAAGCATCGCGCCTAGCGGCGCCCTCTCACCAAATCTGATCCTCAGCCCCCTTAGTTGTATGGGCCTTCTCCACTACTTGTGCATATGTGGTAGTTCCTGGATCCAGAGTTATCATAACATTCAATCCCCGCACAAAATGATCCCTCTGTGCCATGTCAGTAGGAACCAAATTCGGCACAAACTTCGCTAACCGGTCAAACTTCAAAGCATACTCAGTAACCGTCATCCGGTTCTGAGTCAGGTTTGTAAACTCATCCACCTTCGCAGCTCAGACTGCGACACTGTAATACTTTTCATTGAAAATATTTCTGAATTCTTCCCAAGTCATGACTGCAACATTCCTTCTCTGAGACACAACATCCCACCAAATGCAAGCATCTTCTCTCAATATATAAATGGCGTAGGCTACTCTCTCATTCCCTTCCACCCTCATGAAATCCAGGATGGAAGAAATCATGTTCATCCACTACTCTACCCGTAGTGGGTCTGTGCCACCCTCAAATGTGGGAGAATGTTGCTTCCTAAACCTTTCATACAAAGGTTCCCACCTATTTTCCATAACATGTTGGACTGGCACTGGTGCCACAGCCTGTGGAACCTGTAACCTAATACCCTCAAGAGGGGTCTGCTGCCTCAACTATCGAAGCTCTTCCTCTATTCGATGAAGTCTAGCTTCCATCTCGGCAAATAACTATTTCCAATTCGGTGGGGCAGGTGGAGGGTCCTGACCCTGGTTGTCATCCTTGGCCCTATTTTCGTGGAGTCTGATTGATCGCCTAGGCATTACTACAATATGTCTACAATCAATGACGTCACGCATCATGCATGATAACAGCATCCAATACCACCTCCCAATCTCATCAATCAACCACAAGCAGCAAGTTAACAAGTCACACATAGCATACAACAATCAAGGGGGCCATGCCCTAACATCATGCATATAACAACAAATTCATCATGCTTTATCTATATATTCTCAGGCAAACAGGGCAATTTAAGCAAGAAATTAAGCATATAACTCATTAATTACCAACCAACCCTGAGTCGAGCTTGTCACTGACAGCGAGCATACATGTTCGGTCGATCTCCAAGAACCATAAACCTTGGCACTCCCTGATACCAAGTTGTAACGCCCTACTTCCTTAGAGTCGTTACTATGTGAGTTAAAAATGTGCCATTAGCTTGCTAATCGAGGTTTTAGGTTAAAAGTGTGACTAAACTGAAGTAAAACTCGTTTAATGACAATAATCATAATAATAAAAATTTGGACATTCATTGAAATCATAAAAAGTTATACAGTTGGGATCCCAAAATATTGTTTAGAAAATATATTAAACCCAATAAAATATAATGACAGTTGACCTAAGCGACTGTAACGACCCCAAATTCGCTAATGAGGCTTAAGGGCCTTGATTAGTGTGTTGGGAGGGCATTATTGGGTTAAATGTGATTTGAATGATTTTATTGATTTAAATGCATAATTATATGATTAATAATGCTTGTATGATTATATTGGTATTAATGTGATATGTATATATGGTAATTGTGAGAACCACGTTATTTTGTGGGTAGGTCTGCAGAGCACGACTCGAGACGATCATAGGGCTAGTTAGCGGGGAAAAGTCACAACAGGGCTTAACAGTTGACTTTGGATAAGTCAGGGGTATTTCAGGTATCGGGTCACTATTTAGACTATCGGGTTATGAAAATAAATATATGGAGATATATTTGAGGTTAGGAAGTCTGGGCGGGAATATTGGGGAATTTTACCGTTTTGCCCTCGGGGACGTTTCCGGCACCCCGAGCCTCGGGATTGACTTAATGGGATAAGATTGGACTGAAGCTTTAGAAAATAGTAGACAGAAAATTAAATCGACCCTTTATTCAGTTTTTTTTTTCTCTCTCTCTCTCTCTCAAGGAAAACCACAAAGGAAAAACAGAGAATTTCTGGGATTTTAAGCTGGGAATTCAGTGGGGATTTGAAGCTAAGCTCAGAGATTATCCAGGATATATTTAATCAAGGCTAAGGTAAGGATCAAACTATGTTTTTGCAGTTTCAATTCTGAGTTTTCAGCTGGGTATTGAGGTGATTTCAATTTTGATGTTTAAGGTGGAATTTGAGCTGGAAAGCTTTGGAAATCAGCTGGGTTTTGATTAGGGAAAGGATTCCATTGAAGGGGTAAGCTTTAATTTATAAATTAGAGGTTTAAATCTAAGCCTTGACTGGTTGGTTTTGAGTGTTTATGCTCTTAAGTTGCAGGAATTATAAGTATGACTTCTATGAGTTTAAGTTGACTTTTTCTGTTGAATTGTGTAGTTTAACTTGTTCTGAAAGTGTTGGGGTTGTTGGGTGTTGAAGTAGGGAGCATAAGGGTGGTTTTGGCTAAGGTATTAAGCCTAGAAATGGTGGGAATTCTGGGTTCGAAGGGAAGGGCCGCGGCTCTGCTCTAGAGCGATGCGGCCCTAGGTTGAAGATGAGCCAAGGAGGCTCGGCCAGGGGTGAGCACCACGACACCCAATGCTAGGGTCACAGCGCGTGTCTTTGTGTGTGTTATGGTTAAGTATAGTGTGATAGCATAAAGGACCTGATCTATGGTAAGGATATGGAAATTTGGGAGTGCATCACGATTTGGGCACTCCCAGGCATAAATTGACGCGAGGATGGATCGAACCTTGCTGGAGGTGAAAGAATGAACATGGTTGATATACTTGGAGCGTTAAGTTGACAGTCATGCATATCATAAGGTGCTTGAGTATTGGGTATTAGTAAGAAAGATAACGTTGAGACCCAGATGTGGTGAAAAGTAACAGACGGATGATCAGTGTTTGAAATCCTCGATTAAGCGAGGGGAAATTTAATTGGAGGCGGAATTCCTAACTGAGAGGCATGTGACAGTCAAGGAATAACGCCATATATTGTAATGGAGTGGACAAGGCAACGACTGAGATTGGCATAACGTTAGTAGGTAATGATTAGCTGGTGAGTGTCACTGGACTATGGAATCTGAAGTGTTGGCTTTGGTTGAAGCAGGGAAGAACCCTGCCAAGGTGATACAAGTTAGGATACCAGGATTGGATGAAGGATCCAATTAGATTTGGTTTATGAATGAGAATTCTAAATGGATATCATTCCACCTCCTAGGGTACGTTGTACCGGGAGGCTTGAGCGGGTGACAGAACCTAGTGTTTTCCTTGGACCCTGAGGGGTTAGGTGATGTGGTGGTGTATTGTGGGAATAGACCACAATAGACCTTAAGTAAGGTATCCAGACATGAAAAGTTTTAACTCAGTCGATCGAGTTAATGTAGTTGGGTCAAGTGAACTAGTTTCAGGGTAGAACGTCGATGATACTGAATTAAGACCCTATAGTATTTTAAATTTTTGAATGGATCTAGAGAACGAAAAGAACAGAGTGGGAATCTGGAATTATCAGTTGATTGCAAGTGAAATAGCAGTCTGAAAGCTTATCAGATATCTTAAAGAATTAAGCGCTGAGTATGCGAATACTTGAGATACTAATTGAAGTGTAATCCCTGATAAGTTAGTCGTGGTGGCAAATGCTGGCGTCTTGTTAATGTAACACGACATAGGACATGGTAAGAGGTGAAGGATAGTGAATACTACGGTTTGGCATTAGTTCAGAGAGAAAGCCAAAAAGGTTGTTGAAATTCTTAAGGCAGGAGTGTCTGCCTATCTGGGAGAATAAAGAAACTGGTAAATTGTTAAAAATTTTGAGAAAATAAAGCTTCGGGATGAAAGAGTTGTATCTCTCTACATAATAACAGACGAAGATTTGTATGGTATTCAGGGAAGGAAGGGAGAGTTCTGACTCTTGATTCAATATAGATTCTGAAGTTGTACCAAGGGTTAGGCCAGCGGGGCCTACAAGTTGATCCCACCTGGTAGGGGTGATGGCTTATCAGTATCTCTGGAATTGGGAATAAGACAGCGAGGTAATCATTGTAATCTAGGCAGACCCTGAAGCTTCAGCAGGGTTGCGGTGTAAACGAGGGGCTAACGAAAGTATGGCTATTAGACAAGATCTTGTGGGACAAGATTGTTACACCTGTAAGAGTGCTGTTGAGAAGTAAAGTAAGGCGGTGGACCTTGGAAATTTTTGGTCAAAGTTGTGGGATTACTGACTGATGTGTTTGGGTAAATTTTGAGGACGAAATTTTTATGAGGAGGGGATAGTTGTAACGACCCCAAATTCGCTAATAAGGCTTAAGGGCTTTTATTAGTTTGCCTGGAGGGTATATTGGGATTTTTGTGTGACTTTATTGAGTAAAACGCATGGTTATGATTTAAAGCATGTTATATGACTATTTGACTATTTGAGATGCATGACTATGTGTATTAGTATGCATGTAGGCCCTGATTGTGTTGGAAGGGCATAATTGTAATTTTGGCCATTTTGGGCATAACTGTATTGATATGTGCTGATTGTTGAGACCACATTGTGATGTGGATGTATCTGTGATTTGTGACTCGAGACGATCCCAGAGAGAGCAGATTAGCGGAAAAGTCTAGGCGGGAATTTATACCCGGCTCGGAGCGGGCCTGGGGGCATAAACAGGAATTTAGAGAATATATTCAGATTAATTTTGATAATGAGGAATACATATTTGGTGATTTATCAGGTATTGGGAAGCAACGGGAAAATAATAGAGACACTTGAGGAATTAGCGGGAATTGGGTAAAATGACTAAAATGGCCCTGCATGGACAAAAGGGTTTAGAATTAATAGGGAGGGCATTTTGGTCAATTGGATTCTTAGAGATAGATTAAATGAGGCTTTATATAGTGAGTGGGATTGTTAGAGAGTGTGAGAAATCTGAAGGAAAAGAAAGAAAAAGAAAAGAGAGAAAAACAAAGGGTTTTCCTAAAAGGGCGGTTTGAGGATTCTAGCACCATTTCTCTTCAAATTTCTTGGGGCAAAGCTCAGAGGAGAGCTAGGATAGGCTGAGCATCAAGGATCCTAAGCTAGGCTTGAAGATTTGGCAAGGGATTAGCAAGATCACATCAATGTTTGAGGTAAGTTTTTAGAGTTTTCAGTTTTGGGTTTTGACTGGTTTGGGCTGTGTATCTAAGCTGGATTGATGGGAATCTTAGGGGAATTTCTGGGCAAGATTTGAGAAGAGAAAGCTAAGGAGTTCTAGGAGTTGATTCAAAGTCGATATTTCATCAACGGTATGAATTCTAAGCCTTTAACTTGATGTTTGACTGAATTTCTGGGTTTAGGGTTCATCTATGGTGAATCTTGAGATTTGGGATGCATGAGCTTGGGTTTTGAGATTTGGGGATGCTTGGGATGAGTGTAGAGTGTTTATAAGCTTGATTTTGAGTTCTGTGAAGATTTGGGGAAGTTTGGGTTGAGATTGGCTCAAAGAAATCGCAAAAAAAGAAAACTTGTGTTGCCTGCCTGCAACTAGCGCTACAGCGCTAGTCTTTGGGCGCTGTAGCGCTAGGCCCTGTTTCTGGGTGGTGCGGTTCTGCTTGTAGTGCTAGAGCGCTCTCTTTTGAGCGCTGTAGCGCTACCCTGTTCCCAGAAAGGGGTTTTTGGGTTATTTTTAAGGGATTTCGACCTAGAGTTCGGGGTTCGATTCCACCATCTTGTTTTGTGGATCTAGAACTTCCCGAGGGCCTCGGGATTGGTCCCGAGGCTAGGTTTTCGGACTTGAGGTTCGGTGATGACTTTGACCTATGGCTGTGTTTAGGTGTGCGCTAGGGCTCGAGTGGGATCGTGCTCAAGGAGTCAAGTGATGAAAGCTATCAATTGACAGGTAAGAAAACTGTAGCACTCGAGAACAGGGCGTGGGCCCATAGTGTTATTGCAAGGCATGGCCCTAGACTGTATTACATGCTAGAATATAACCTTATTTGAATTATCATATGTTTTAAGGAATATCTCGAATTGTACGTGTAACGCCCTACTTCCTTAGAGCCGTTACTTAGTGAGTTTTAAGACAAAACAGTGTGCAAAGATCCCGCTAACCGAGGTTTTGAAACGAAAGTGTGACTAATTAAAAGTTAAGGCTGTAATCTTAGAAAAATGCGTTGTTTCAATAAAACTCCTAATATTAAACATTGGGATCCCAAAATAAGGTTTGAAAACTATTTACATCTTAAAAATGAGTTCACAGTTGATAAATCATAAAAATCATAGATTATTACAGCCATTTTCAAATAAACCCCCAACCAAAGCAGTCGGGCAGGCCAAACATGTACGCGTCGCTTCACGCTCTCCGTACTCATGGTTGGTTGACTCAGTCATTGCCCTACCTGCAACACAGAGCACCCGTGAGCCGAAGCCCAGCAAGAAAACTCATGCAGAACATAACATATGCAATGTATACAGTTTATCATAACAGACAATCCTCAAATAAACAAGGCAACCATTAGACTAAGCAAACACGGCCATGCCGCCCCAGAGACCATACCAAAGCCCTGGGGTATCGGTTCTCACCGCGAGGATAACTCATGTATCCCTTGGGTCCCACCCTGAATATAACATAACACATGTATCCACCGGGCCCCGCCCTGACTATAGCATCCCATGTGCTAGGTGTTACTTTCGGCCCACGGCCGCCCCGGCCTACGCCGTACTCGGCCCACGGACGCCCCGGCTTACGCCGTACTCGGCCCTTGCCGTTCATTTCATCATAATCACACATATAATATAACACAACAACATGCAATCAAATATTAATTCATTTAAGTCTGCATCCTAACATGTGATGCAATATAGGGCCGCGCCCTGCAATCATACTATGGGCCCACGCCCTATCCTACGGGTGTTATAGTTTTCTTACCTGAATTTCGAGCCTCCTGATGCACTAAAGCCGCGAGCACGGTTCTCAAGCACGAGCCTCACCAACAACCTAGTCACAACACACAAGAAACATCCCTCAATACTAATCAACCCAAAACCACTTTCCGGGACCAATCCCGCACTCTCGGGACCTCTAAAACCTTAAAACAACACCCCGGAGACATCCCCCGAACCCCCGGAGCAAAGGCCTAAAATTGCCTAAAAATGATGCCCTGAATTTAGCCTTGTGCCGCGGCACCACATCCTTGTGCCGCGGCACCCAACAGTCAGAGGCTCCCTCGCCGCGGCACAAAAAACCTGTGTCGCGGCACGCCTTCGCAGACCCAGAATTCTGGGTTTTCTCCTGCGTTTTCTCCGAGCTAAAACCTTCCCAATTCATACCAAACCAATACCCAAACCCCAAAATCAAATCCAAACTTCATATGACCCATCTAGCAACCCATAAACATCATCAAAGCAACCAAACACACAATCAAATCCCCAAAATCCACATCCTTGATTTCAATTTCAGAAAATTAAAAAAACTCAAAGTTCAAACTTAAACCATGCTCAAATCTCTTAACCCATGACATAATCTAGCCTTAAATGTGTATAAAATTCCTTACCTCATTTGGAGAATCCATCCCTAAGCTTCCTTCATCTCCTAGGTCTCCAACTTCTCCTTCTCTTCTTCTTCTTCTTCCTCATGCCCTAGCTTTTCCCTCTCTTTTCTCTTCTCTTCAAACTCTTTCAAGACCAAAATGGTTAAGCCCCAAACCGTGTACCCCATAAAACCAGCTGCCATTTATCTAATTCCCAACCAAATGACCATTTTGCCCCTCCTTGCCTATCCTTTCCTACCTAAACCTCAAGGGCATTTAAGTCCTTTCATTTCTACCATTTTCTTTCTAAAACTTGTTACTCTCAGCAGTAACTAATGGTTACCCAGGTTACTAAATCTCCAATAACCATGACCCGCTAAATCTCAACTTAACCATAAAATTCCCAAAGTACCCCTGGGCTCCTCCCGAGCCGGGTATAGATATCCCGTTGTGACCCTGAAGTTAAATTGCTCTCTAGGACCGTCTCGGCACGTGCATCACAAAATAACACCACACTCACGTGGTACAAATCATGGAATACAATTATCACAAATATGCCCTCGGTGGGCTAAAATTACAATTATGCCCTTCAAACACAATCAGGGCCTACATGCATACTAATACACCTATACATGCGTCTCAGATAAATAAATTGTCAAATAACATGCTTTAAATCATAACCATGCATTTAACTCATAGAATCACACATAATTCCCATCGTGCCCTCCTGGCACGCTAATCAAGGCCCTTAAGCCTTATTAGCGAATTTGGGTCGTTACAACTATCCCCTCCTCATAAAAATTTCGTCCTCGAAATTTACCCAAACACATCAATCAGCAACCCGCAATCTGACCATAATCTCCAAGGTCCATCGCCTTACTTTAGTTCCCACCAACGCTCTTTCAGGAGAACAATCTTGGCTCGCAAGATCTCGTCTAATAGCCATACTCTCGATAGCCCCTCTTTAACACCGCAACCCTGCCAAAGCCCAGGGTCTGCCTAGATTACAATGACCAATTCATTGTCTTATTCCTGATTCCATAGATACTCAAACGTCATCACCTCTACTAGGTGGGATCAGCTTGTAGGCCCCGCTGGCCTAACACCTAATACAACTTCGAAATTTTATGTTGAATCAAGGGTCAGAACTCTCCCTTCTTTCTTTGAATGCCTCACAGATCCTGGTCTGTTAAACGCGGAGACGCAGCTCTTTATTCTTCCAAATAGGCTGACACTCCTGCCTTAAGAAGTTCAACGACCTACTTGTCTTTCTCTCTGAACTAAAGCCAAACTGTAGTATTCACTATCCTTCACCTCTTATCAAGCCCTATGTCGCGTTACATCAACAAGACACCAGCAACTGCCATCACGACTTACTTCCCAGGGATTACACTTCCCTTAATACCTCAAGTCTTCGCCTACTCAGCGCTTAATTCTTTAAGATCTTTGATAAACTTTCAGACAACCCTTCCACTTGCAATCAACTGATAATTCCAGGTTCCCACTCTGCTCTTTTCGTTCTTTAAATCCATTCCAACAATTTAAAATATCATAGGGCCTCAATTCAATGCCATCGACGTTCTATCACGAAACCAGTTCACTTGCCCCAACAACATTAACTCAAACAACCGAGTTAAAACTTTTCATGTCCAAACACCTTACTTAAGGTCTATTGTGGTCTATCCCCACGATGCACCACCACATCACCTAACCCTTCAGGGTCCAAAGGAAATCACTAGGTACTGTCACCCGCTCAACCCTCCCGGTACGACGTACCCTAGGAGGTGGAATGATGTCCATTCAGAATCCTCATTCAAAACCAAAACCTAACTGGATCCTTCACTCGATCCTGGTATCCCAACTTGTACCACCATGACAGGGTCCTTCCCTGTTTCAAATCAAGTCAACACTTCGGATTCCATAGCTCAGTGACTTTCACCAGCTAACCCTTACCTATTAACATTATGCCGCTCTCAGTCGTTGTTTTGTCCACCCCATTACAATCTATGGCGCTCTTCCCTAACTGACACACGCCTCACAGCTAGGAGTTCCGCCTCCAATTATATCTCCCCTCGCTCAATTGAGGATTTCAAACACTGATCGTCCTTCTGTTACTTTTCACCACATCTGGGTCTCAGCGCTAACCTTCTTACTAATACCCAACACTCAAGTATCTTATGCCATACACAACAGTCGACTTAACGTTCCAAGTGTATCAACCATGATCCATTCTGTCGCCTCCCGCAAGGTTCAATCCATCCTCGCGTCAATTTATTCCTGGGCGTGCCCAACTCGTGATGCACTCCCACATTTTCATAACCCTACCATAGATCAGGTCCTTTATGAAATCACTCTTTACTTAACCAAAACACACGCAAATTCCATCATTACCCGATACTAAACAACCTTACCTTATCTTTTGAATTTCTTTCTGATTTGACACCACTCAGTCCGTCTAACCTCGAGTTTTACTGATCTCCTCATCTCTGATGTAGTTGTCTCCGGAGGTGCTTGTGCAATGGATGACGCGCTTACCAGTCTTGTTATGCTTTCTATTCTTCAGACGTTCTTCATTAGCTTCTTTGTGTCTTCAGATCAAATCTTATCGTACCTGTCCTTTCTCCTTGTAGCTCTAATCTGAGTATTCCTGACGACGCTCAAACTAACAATCCGTAGAACCTTACCTGAGACTCTGCCTTCTAGGTACAAACGTCTTTCGCATAGTCACTTGCTCACCATTTCCGTCTGGGAGTAATCCACATGTACTGCTCGTGAACTTGAAGGGAACTTGCCTGAAGCATTCTTGTATCCTCTACTTAAAGAACTTACCTGTGCTGCCGTAGCTTGAACCAAATCTAGAATCTTTGTTACCAAGTCCTCGCACTTTACTCAGTTCAAAACAAAATTCCTGAAATGTCTCTTTCCGTGGTTTCCAACTAGAAATTAACAGGTCATAGATCAACTCTTGGAGACATCGTCCTACCTTGTATCCAACATCGTACTTTTCGTCCTACCCCGACGATGCTAACAATCCCCGTAGTATAACACAGTGGCTACACCAGGCTCAAATTCCTTCGACTGTTTCAATAGGCTTTCTGTCGGCCAAAACCGTCTTTTACAACATTCCTTAAACCAATCCTATCTGTAGTCTGACCTTGAAGTATTACCTAAATCTTTCTGTGCATAACCATATAGCTTTCCCACTGGTCAGCTCTGTCTCCTTCACGTACTCCAGATGATATCCACAACAATCCATCTGTCAGGGCTTCTAACTCCTTCTCAATAAGCATTACTGTCCTTAGCCTCTCAAATGGCACCATTGAGGCAACCTCTCTATGTCCATCACCCTCTCGGAGCATTCACAACACCGAGTCCTTCCAGTTCGTTATATGTCCAAAGCATAAACCATTCTGTTAAATACTCATCCTCGAGGAATCGGCCTCGAACTACGAATGTAGCGAGGCATTCAAGTTCTCCGTTCCCTCACCACGGGAATTCCATTCTATCATACTGAGTCATCCCATGCAGACGTCATGCCCTCGCCTGACCTCCTCTCAGGTGGCATCCTCTCCCTCACGCATACCAATAACCTCCCTGGTTCCTATCGCCATCTTGGTAACTAGCTTCTCACTCCTGTTTCTTTCCAAACTCAAATTAGGTGTCCAAGCACTGTCTGGGGTCCTTCTACCTCAAAATTGAGAATCTGACCTCGCTGCGTTCTATCAACACAAGCACCATCTTATCAATCAGAATTTTCCCCCTTTCTGGCAAACCAGAAGCCATAGAACTATCCGGGGTTCCTTTAACTCGATTATCACAAATCTAACTTTACTAATTCCATCCAAAGAAGCACTGCCATAGCGACTCTAGCACTCATGCTCCAGACATCAACCATCAGTTCCTCGAACCACATGGCCCTCTCCGCCATCCACATGCAGACGATAAGTCCTTACATCGAAGCGGCCCAAATACCTTAGACTAAACCAGATCTCATATCCTTAAATGGGTCGCCACCAATTCCAGATACATCCATCAGTATAACTTCCTGAAATGGACTACTCGCTTTACCAAACCCATTGAATTACGCTGTTGTTACCCTAACGGTCCGAACCCAACTTATAAGCCCACCAGTCTCCATGGTTCTAATCATGTCTTTAAAATCTCTTCTAACCATTCATCAACTAGGTTCTTTCCAACCCAATAAGCTAGTTCCTTAGCCCGAGTGTCACTTCCAGGCAACTCTCTGCCTCAACATTTAACACAACCCTCTAATCAGGATCTCTCATCCTCTTAACTAAGGGTGGAATTAACTCTGCTCGTCTATTGATAAGTCCCTTGCCAACTCAAGCTCTCCTCAAAACCCGAGGATAACACCCCCTTAAACCTCTCATATAATACTTTTATCTGTCCATCCTCACAGTAAACCAACACTGGTCACCTTTACTGCTAAAGCTTATAAATCAGCTCTTTCCCCGTAGAAATCCGCTGTTCTTCTATCCCATCTCAACTAACAAACTCCACAGCCTACTCACACACTAGTGACTCACTGCTGCTGCTTTCAGGGATAACTGGAGATCTCAACTCCAACTTATAACTAGAATCCCCTTTCAACACAATATCCGGTCCAAAAAAAAACCCTTCTAGGAACAATCAACACGAGTTCATCCGTCGAAACCGACCAAACTCCTGAACTCAGAGGTTCATACCCTGAACCAATCCACAACTAGATCCGAATATCTACAGCTATAATGCACACACAAGCATATACTAGGTCAAATCCACAATGATATACATTTAGCTACCAGGTTCAATCATCACTAAGTATATCCATACTCATCATGCTTCATACAAGCCAATATACAGATATAACATATGAATTTCATCCAGAAAATTAATCGCATATACACAAAACGCGAACCAATATGCCAATATTCATCCATATACATCATAATGTCATTCAGCATGCATTAATCTCAACATGCAATAGTCAAGGGCCAGGCCCTATCAGTATCTCATCTCATGCATATGTTATTTCATCTACCATGCTCCATATAAGTAAACAGGCAAACAGGGCATTCAAACATATGTTCGGCATATCAATCAATCATACCAACCAACCCTGAGTCGAGCTTGTCACTGACAGCGAGCGTACATGTTCGGTCGATCTCCAGAACCAATAAACCTTGGCTCGCTCTGATACCAAGTTGTAACGCCCTACTTCCTTAGAGCCGTTACTTAGTGAGTTTTAAGACAAAACAGTGTGCAAAGATCCCGCTAACCGAGGTTTTGAAACGAAAGTGTGACTAATTAAAAGTTAAGGCTGTAATCTTAGAAAAATGCGTTGTTTCAATAAAACTCCTAATATTAAACATTGGGATCCCAAAATAAGGTTTGAAAACTATTTACATCTTAAAAATGAGTTCACAGTTGATAAATCATAAAAATCATAGATTATTACAGCCATTTTCAAATAAACCCCCAACCAAAGCAGTCGGGCAGGCCAAACATGTACGCGTCGCTTCACGCTCTCCGTACTCATGGTTGGTTGACTCAGTCATTGCCCTACCTGCAACACAGAGCACCCGTGAGCCGAAGCCCAGCAAGAAAACTCATGCAGAACATAACATATGCAATGTATACAGTTTATCATAACAGATAATCCTCAAATAAACAAGTCAACCATTAGACTAAGCAAACACGGCCATGCCACCCCAGAGACCTTACCAAAGCCCTGGGGTATCGGTTCTCACCGCGAGGATAACTCATGTATCCCTTGGGTCCCACCCTGAATATAGCATAACACATGTATCCACCGGGCCCCGCCCTGACTATAGCATCCCATGTGCTAGGTGTTACTTTCGGCCCACGGCCGCCCCGGCCTACGCCGTACTCGGCCCACGGCCGCCCCGGCTTACGCCGTACTCGGCCCATGCCGTTCATTTCATCATAATCACACATATAATATAACACAACAACATGCAATCAAATATTAATTCATTTAAGTCTGCACCCTAACATGTGATGCAATATAGGGCCGCGCCCTGCAATCATACTATGGGCCCACGCCCTATCCTACGGGTGTTATAGTTTTCTTACCTGAATTCCGAGCCTCCTGATGCACTAAAGCCGCGAGCACGGTCCTCAAGCACGAGCCTCACCAACAACCTAGTCACAACACACAAGAAACATCCCTCAATACTAATCAACCCAAAACCACTTTCCGGGACCAATCCCGCACTCTCGGGACCTCTAAAACCTTAAAACAACACCCCGGAGACATCCCCCGAACCCCCGGAGCAAAGGCCTAAAATTGCCTAAAAATGATGCCCTGAATTTAGCCTTGTGCCGCGGCACCACATCCTTGTGCCGCGGCACCCAACAGTCAGAGGCTCCCTCGCCGCGGCACGAAAAACCTGTGTCGCGGCACGCCTTCGCAGACCCAGAATTCTGGGTTTTCTCCTGCGTTTTCTCCAAGCTAAAACCTTCCCAATTCATACCAAACCAATACCCAAACCCCAAAATCAAATCCAAACTTCATATGACCCATCTAGCAATCCATAAACATCATCAAAGCAATCAAACACACAATCAAATCCCCAAAATCCACATCCTTGATTTCAATTTCAGAAAATTAAAAAAACTCAAAGTTCAAACTTAAACCATGCTCAAATCTCTTAACCCATGACATAATCAAGCCTTAAATGTGTATAAAATTCCTTACCTCATTTGGAGAATCCATCTCTAAGCTTCCTTCATCTCCTAGGTCTCCAACTTCTCCTTCTCTTCTTCTTCTTCTTCCTCATGCCCTAGCTTTTCCCTCTCTTTTCTCTTCTCTTCAAACTCTATCAAGACCAAAATGGTTAAGCCCCAAACCGTGTACCCCATAAAACCAGCTGCCATTTATCTAATTCCCAACCAAATGACCATTTTGCCCCTCCTTGCCTATCCTTTCCTACCTAAACCTCAAGGGCATTTAAGTCCTTTCATTTCTATTTCATTTCTACCATTTTCTTTCTAAAACTTGTTACTCTCAGCAGTAACTAATGATTACCCAGGTTACTATATCTCCAATAACCATGACCCGCTAAATCTCAACTTAACCATAAAATTCCCAAAGTACCCCTGGGCTCCTCCCGAGCCGGGTATAGATATCCCGTTGTGACCCTGAAGTTAAATTGCTCTCTAGGACCGTCTCGGCACGTGCATCACAAAATAACACCACACTCACGTGGTACAAATCACGGAATACAATTATCACAAATATGCCCTCGGCGGGCTAAAATTACAATTATGCCCTTCAAACACAATCAGGGCCTACATGCATACTAATACACCTATACATGCGTCTCAGATAAATAAATAGTCAAATAACATGCTTTAAATCATAACCATGCATTTAACTCATAGAATCACACATAATTCCCATCGTGCCCTCTTGGCACGCTAACCAAGGCCCTTAAGCCTTATTAGCGAATTTGGGTCGTTACAGTACGATATGTGTAATTATAATGAAATGAACGGCTAAGGCCGGGAATGGCGATGGGGCCGGAAGTAACACTTAGCACATGGAGTGCTTATAGTCAGGGTAGGACCCAATGGATATGTGAGGTATCCTTACGGTGAGGATCGAGACCCTAGGCTCTGGTAAGGCTTTTGGGGCGGCTTGGCCGTGTTTGTTTAGTCTAATGGAACACTTGTTTATCTATGGATTATCCGATATGTTACCTATATAAATTGCATATGTTATGTACTGTATGAGTTTTCTTGCTAGGCTTCGGCTCACGGGTGCTCTGTGTTGCAGGTAAGGGAAAAGATTGTGTCAACCAGCCATGAGTACGGAGAGCGTGAAGCGACGCGTACATGTTTGGCCTACCCGACTGCTTTGGTTGGGGGTTTATTTGAGAAATGGCTGTAATAATCTATGATTTTAATAATTAATCAACTGTAAACTTATTTTAAGTTGTAAATAGTTTTCAAACCTTATTTTGGGATCCCAAATGTTAAATACTAGAAGTTTTCAATGAAACCACGCATTTTTTAAAGATTACAGCCTTAACTTTTGCTTAGTCACACTTTTGTTTTAAAAACCTCGGTTAGCGAGTTCATTGCACATTGTTTTGTCTTAAAACTCACTTGGTAACGGCTCTAAGGAAGTAGGGTGTTACAGGCTTGGCCACTGGTAACCGAGGATAGCTTAATATGCACTGAGCTTGGTTTAAGCAGGCCAGAGTCAGTGGGATAAACAGAGGGTGCGGCCTAAGTCGTCGGCCCTGATTATTATGTGATATGAATGTTATAAGTGTTTGATTGCATCCATGATTCTGAATATATGATGAATGATTAATGTGAATTACTTGACGAGAGTTCATGCTTAGTGAGTTTGCTATCTGTTATTATTGTTAGTGTTGCACATGTTTTCTTGTTGGGCCTTGGCTCACGGGTGCTACGTGGTGCAGGTAAAGGCAAGGGCAAGCATGATCAGCCTTGATTGGAGAGCTCTACGAGCGGAATGTACATGGCCAGCTGCTCAGCCGCCACGGTTGAGGTTTAGGCAGGGACACGAGACCCAGAGATTGTCTATTTTGCCTTAGTATGGCTAACAGTTGTTTGTGTACTTTTGGAAGTCTGTAAACCAAATTTTTAACTTTGTTCCTTTTGGGATCCCATGTATATAACATTTTAATTATATAAAATGAAACTTTTGAGACCAAAACCTTTTTAACCCTAGCTCATACATGTTTAGTGACACGTTTTTAAATTAATTACTTGATTAGCAAGTCTTGCACCTTTATAAGTACACAGTGTAGCAGTCTTGGCTAACCAGGGCGTTACAGCGACAAAGCAGTTCATTACCACATTCTCCCCAAAATAACCCTGGCCGTGGCAACCAAGTAGGCCGAACATGTACCCATCGCTCCACGCTCTCCGTACTCATGGTTGGTCGACCTTTCCTTTGCCCTTACCTACACCATAGAGCACCCATGAGCCGAAGCCCAGCAAGAAAACTCCACATATAACATAACAATCCACAGCATACAGCAATCAGCCAACAGGCTAAACACATAGCAGCCTACGTTGACCCAAGTGCTTTACTAGGCCCTGGGTTTGCATTCTTCACCGAGAGGGTGGATACAATACCCTTGGAGGGTCTCACCCTATTGGCCTAAATTCAGCATGCTCAATGTCGTTCCCGGCCCCTTGCTGTACCCGACTTCTTGCTATTCTCGGCCTTCGTTGTTCACTCACAAACATGCATAACATAGTATAATAATCATAGATATCCACAAATATATTAAGCATAAATAATAGGGTCGCACCTTGAAACACAAACAATAGGGTCGTGCCTTCCTCTACGGGTACAACAGTTTTCTTACCTGTGTCCCAAGCTGATAAGTCAATGCGATCTCGAGCACAGTCCCCTAATCCGAGCCTCGTTGAAAACTTAGTCACAACGCATTCATAATAACCATCCATTAAGCGTTAAACTAATAAATAACTTTGGAATATTAATCTAGCCTCCGGGACATTGGATTCCACTAAACCGAGTAGTAGAATCCTTCCTGAGCATTAACATTCAAATTGTCGAGCTTAAAACCTTAATTTCCCTTTTCTTTCCATTTTGGGCCGCAACATGCCCTCTAGAGCCGCGGCGCGCCTACAGATCAGAGAGTGGAGCTCTCTTTGTTGAAGGACGCAGGTCATGGCATGCCCCCCTAAGGTCGCAGCGCCTTGGCAAACCAGAGGCTTCTCCAGCCTCTTCGAACACGCGGGTCGCGGCACCTGAAGAACAGGGTCGTGGCTCGTGCCTCCAAAACCCAAAAATTCACCATTTTCCTGCGTATTTCCTCGAGCCTAAACCACTAATTCTCACCCCAAACACCAATTATACCCAAAATTGAGCCTAGATTTCCTATCCATACAGCCTAGGGATCTTAACAATCCCATAAACAACTTTATACACTCAACAAGCACCATAACCCAAACTTAGAATCCATTTTCATACAAGCTTAAAGTTCTAACAGAATTCCACAAACTTAAGCAGAAACAATGGTTGAAATTCCTTACATTTGTGATATTTTCACCCTTGAGCTAATCCCAACGACAGAAACAATGGTTGAAATTTCTTTGAAGAAAGCTTCCAATTCTTCAAAGATCTTAGCCTAAAATCCGCAAAGTTGATCAAAACCTCCAAGCTCCAAGAGATGGAGAGAGAACCTTGAGATAGAGAGAGAGACTTGGGAAAAGTTCTGGTATTTTCTCAAAACTACTCAGCTGCCCAAATGTTTAAGTCTATCTCTTTACCAAAAAGTCCAAAATACCCTTAAGTCATTCTTAATCCCATTGTGCCACCAAGGGTAATTTTATCAATTGCCATATCCCGCTAAACCCTCAAGTGTTCCTACAAATCCTCATTTAATCCCGACATGCCCAAACAATTGCTAAATACTACCTGTTACCCAGTAATTCCCAAACACATACCATATTCCCAAACTACCCCTAGGCTCCTCCCGAGCCAGGTATTTGACCCCATTGTGACTATTTAACTAAGATGCTCCCTAGGACCATCTTGCATTGTGCATCACAAATATATCACCACTCACTCGTGGTATTAATCGCAATATACATATATATCACATTTATGTCCCCAATGAGCTAAAATTACAAATATGCCCCTAATAGCCAAATGAGGCCCAAATGCATATTTAATTCACCTAAACATGCATTTCTAATCACATAATCATTTAATTCACATATTAACATAATTAAATCAATTACTGCCCTCCCGACACGATAATCAAGGCCCAAATCCTTTTTAGCAAATTTGGGACACTACACGGTCTATGGCAAGTGACTGAGTTCCTTAAGCCCCTCGATCACTTGGGGGAACATGAGATACTAAGGTTAAGCAAAGCGTATGAAAATATGTGAACACATGAGCAAAATATGAGAAAGCAGGCAAAAATACTTAGATTATTTTTCAAAATTTTATGCATTTTGTAAGAAAATATAAAGCGTTATGTTAGGTTCGGTCATACAAGCTGGTGTTATAATCATAAAAGATATAATACTAATACATTGTTGTTACATTGTGAGCTCGAATGTAATTAGAAAAATAAAAGATGAACTGCCTTAGGCAATGTATTGTCTTAACACCACAAACATGTTTTTCGGGTGTTTCAAAAAAGAGTACAGAAATTAAATAATTACAAAGAAAAAAAAATCACTGAGCAAGCGGGGTCTGTTGGTTCTATTGGTCGATGGTAGTTCCTGCATATTACTCTCCATCATAGCCTAAGTAGGCTCTGGTCGATACCATGGGCCTAAATTAAATAAGTAAACTAAGTCATAGAAACAAAGAAACAACTAGCAAAAAACAAGGATCGGGATAAGAAGAAATTACCTCCCCAAGTAAAGGACAAATTATCTGCGACCAGATCATTTGTAAGAAAATACTTGATTAGTGTTCAAAAGTATCATTTTATTAGTCTTAAAAGTTTAAAATTAATTAAGTTTTAATTAATATTTTCATGAATTTATTGTTATATATTTTATATTTGAAAATATTAATTTTTATTTAATTTGTGTTTAATTTTCAGGAAATAAAATGTACTTTTGACACAAAGAAAAAGAAAGAAGAAAGAAAGAATTTAAAATGAAGAAATCCTCAAGAAAAATGGCATTTTTGACAAAAACTAGGCCCAAAACCAAGCCCAAACAGCCTAGGCCCAAGCCAAAATCTGCTCTCCTAGCTGCCACGTGGCAGCTTTCCATTCGCCCAGCTGAGCCGCGCCGAAGCCAAGCCACCTGCCACAATCTAACAGATGCCACCAGTCAGCTTACACGCTGACACAACTAACGCCGCCAGCCGCGCCGTCCAACCCGAGCATGCCACCTATCCCCCAGTCGTCAGCCTCTACTCCCCACGTGCCCAACCTTGCCTGCCACAACCTGACGCACAGCCTGCCGAACCAACGAAAGCTTGACACGTGGCCAACGTGTCTGCTGTACTTGTCCCACTTTGCACCTATTTTGCAGCCACTTTTCCCACACTTTAGTACACGATTTTAATACATTTTGGGTCATTTTTTTTACTATAAATAGAAGACCAAATGGAGTAAAAAGTATCAGATGGTGGAATTAAGTGTGGAGAGTATAGTGAGAGAGAAAAGCATTTTTGTTCTTATTTTTCTTTTATTTTTTTACATTACTTTGAGTGAAAACAATGCCTATTTTAGGCTAAATTCTCTTGTGGAAAGGCTAGAGTGAAGTTCATGTTTCACATTATATTTTTAATATATTGATTCTTTATTTTGTTCTTCATTTCTATATATTTGTTACAATTAAATTTATTTTCTTCTAATTTTTATTCTAAATTTATTAGTGTATTTTACATAAGTCTAGTCATGATCTTCTTATGTAATTTAGGCTTTTAATTTAATTTAGGATATTTTTTATATTATATGCTTTTTACTGCATTCTGTCATTGGTATTTTGTCGCTCTAAGGTATATAATATGATAGGTTTTTAAAATTAGAAATTAGTATAATTTAATTAAAGAACATATTTTAAGGTGAGCTTTATTATATATATTTTCCAACTATTATTAATGGTGTAGAATTATAGTTGAGTATAATGAATCAATTTTATTAAAATATATATATATATATATGTTTGCATGAATGAAACTTATGTCTTCCATATTTTCCTTCTGATTCTAATTCATCGATTTTGTTTATTTAATGTTTATATTCTTTTTCAAAGTTACATCATTTCAAAGTTTATTATTTCTGATTTACTAATCTTTCTTTTTACTTCTATTTTACCTCTCTGTGGATACGACATAGCCTGATTACTACTGCGACCGCTTAGGAGTTATTGGACGATATCAATTTTTGGCGCCGTTGCCAGGGAGGTAATTCTACAATTAAAAGTTTGCATAATAAATTTTTTTTTTTTCTATTAAAAAAAAAAAGGAGTATAATTTTTTTTATTTCTCTTTTATTTTATTTTTCCTTAGTAATTTTTTTTTTATTTATTCATTCTTTTTTATTTTATTTTTAGGTTTAGAATTTTATTTTCTAGATTTAGTTTTTTTTCCGAAAAAAAAAAGAAAGCATAAAATTTTAAATCATAAAATAAAATAAAAAAGTATTGAGAACATTTGTGTAATTGTGGAAATTAGTAAAAACCAAACTTTTTCTGTCTTAGAAAAATTGGTTCTTAAATAAGGTCTATGTTAGTGTTACCCTCCAATCTTTCCTAAGAACCTCGGGGAGTTCTAGAAAAGCTCTTGGGCCTAAAGTGGTACCTTGGCAGCCTTCCCAATTGGCCTGGGAACATTTTTGGTGTATACTTATTACATTATTACACACTTGCGCTTATCATACTTACAAAATAAAAATATATATATTCCACGAAACAGAGACGCGCTAGGGAGATTTGTGAGACAACAAGTAGAAACTTTAGAAAACTCTCCTAGTTCGTCGTTTTCTTCCATTCGTTCAAACACTCCCGATTCACCGAGACTTCCTGAACCACCCACGATGGCTCATCAAGATGAAGTCCAACCAAGAACGCTACAGGAATATTTACATCCTACGCGTACAACCACACCTTCATGCATAATGTATCCCAACAATATGCCAAATTTCAATTTCAAACCCGGCATGATTAACCTCTTACCAACATTCCATGGGTTGGAAAATGAGAGTCTGTACGTGCATATACGGGAATTCGAAGAGGTGGTGGCTATATTCAACAACCGAGCTGATGTCACCAACATTGTGAGATTGAAATTCTTTCCTTTCTCGCTCAAAGACAAAGCAAAAAGCTGGTTGTATTCCTTAAGGCCTAGATCTATCGGAACATGGGACGAAATGACAAAAGCATTCTTTGCCAAATATTTCCCGCCCCATAAGACTAGCAGCCTTAAGAGGAAAATATCTACCTTCATCCAGAAAGACCATGAAACTTTCCATCAGGTCTGGGAGAGGTTTAGAGATTTGATAAATCAATGCCCACATCATGGATACGAAAGCTTGCGTCTGATCAGCTATTTCTATGACGGTCTCACAACCGGACAAAGACAATTCATACAAATGATGTGCAATGGCAAATTCCTTCAAAAAGATCCCGATGAAGCTTTCGAGTACCTCGACGATCTTGTTGAAAGTCCTACACATGGAATGGACCGAGTCCTATGGACAAGCCACGATCAACTGGAATCTACCAATTAAAGGAAGATGACAACGTCAAAAGCCAAATTGAATCATTGAGACAACAATTCGAGGCTTTCAGATCTCAAGAAGGTAGAAGAATCCATATGGCTGCAAAGGTAGAGACACGAGATCAATGATTCATATGTGGAGGGATGAAACATCAACCGCAAGAGTGCCCAACTCTTAGTGAGTTAAGATGAGGGAATGAGGAACACTGCAATGCTTTAGGGGATTACAAGAAGCCTTATAACCTTTTCTCAAACACTTACAATCCCGGTTGGCGCAACCATCCAAATTTTAGCTGGAAGGATTCAAACCAAGCATCTGGTAGCCAACGGAGGTCTGAGCAGCAACAACCACCAAAAGCATACATTTCTCCTCAAAATAACAAGCAGTCAAGTAATTCTCTTGAGAATACTTTGAAAATGCTTGCGCAAACTCAAATAGCCTCAACTCAAGAGCTCAAATCTTGTTTCACACAAATGGTAGAGGAAATGAAAGACATGAAAGTTGAAATGACAAAGCTAAACACTACTTTGGCAATTCAAGAGCATGGTAGACTTCCCGCTCAACCTCTAATCCATCAAAAAGGGAAACACATGGCACAAACCTCCTCCTCTACAGATACAAATTTCAAAGAGGTTAATGCCATCTCTACTTGAAGTGGTCAAAGTACGTTTTCACCGTTAACTAAGACAATGAGTACATCAATGCCCGCTCTAGATAATGATGTGCCAATAAGCATTCCAGTAAAGGTACCCTTTCCTCAAGCTTTGAAATCCACTGGAAAGGTACTTGAAAATCATGGTGAAATCTTAGACCTTTTAACACAAGTGAAGATCAACTTGCCATTGTTGCATGTGATCAAACAAGTGCCGGCTTATGCCAAGGTTATTAAGGATTTGTGCACCGTTAAAAGAGCTCAAAATTGTCATTGTTGAGAATACTTTGCAAATGCTTGCGTAAAATCAAATAGCCTCAACTCAAGAGCTCAAATCTTGTTTCACACAAATGGTAGAGGAAATGAAAGACATGAAAGTCCAAATGACAAAGCTAAACACTACTTTGGCAATTCAACAGAATGGTAGACTTCCCGCCTAACCTCTAATCCATCAAAAAGGGCAACACATGGCACAAACCTCCTCCTCTGCAGATACAAATTTCAAAGAGGTTAATGCCATCTCTACTCGAAGTGGTCAAAGTACGGTTTCACCGTTAACTAAGACAATGAGTATGTCAATGCCCGCTCTAAATAATGATGTGCCAATAAGCATTCCAATAAAGGCACCCTTTTCTCAAGCTTTGAAATCCACTGGAAAGGTACTGGAAAATCATGGTGAAATCTTAGACCTTTTAACACAAGTGAAGATCAACTTGCCATTGTTGCATGTGATCAAGCAAGTGTCGGCTTATGCCAAGGTTATTAAGGATTTGTGCACCGTTAAAAGAAAGCACCATGTCAAGAAAACTGCATTCTTGGCGGAACAAGCTAGCGCGGTAATTAACTGCAAGACATCGCCTAAGTACAAAGATCCTGGTTGTCCCACCATCTCATGTCAAATCGGGGAGCAGGAATTCGGTCAAGTCGTTCTAGACTTAGGAGCAAGTGTAAATCTCATGCCATATTCAATATACTTGCAATTAGGTCTAGGAGAACTCAAGCCCACATCTGTGGTGCTACAATTGGCCGATCGATCAGTTAAGAAACCTCGGGGAATAGTAGAAGACGTTCTTATTCAAATTGAAAAATTCTATTACCCTGTTGATTTTCTCATCTTGGACACTCAATCTGAAGTGAGTATAGAGTCCAAAATTCTCATCATTCTCAGTAGACCTTTCCTTGCAACAGCAAATGCACTCATTAACTGTAGGAATGGTCTCATGAAAATCTCTTTCGGGAACATGACTTTAGAAGTGAATGTTTTCCGCATCGGCAAACAACCACTTGACAACGATGAGTGTTTCCAATCCTATCTGATCGATACACTTATTTCAGAAGAGGTCGAATCAAAATACACGTCTAATCATTTTAATCACCTCTTCCAAATTTTAGAAAGTTCTGAGCCCGATGAGTCTGCGATCAACCCTGAAATCGTCAAACACTCACAGGCTAGAAGAACCATGTTTTGGAATCCAATCTTTGAGGAACTCCCTTAAGATCGAGAAACACCAAAACCATCCATTGAACAAGCTCCTCAACCAAAGTTGGCACAACTTCCCGAGGTTCTTAAGCATGTTTTCTTGGGAGCTGACAACACTTTTTCTGTCATAATATCCTCCAAGATCAATGCCACACAAGAGCGCCAACTCATCAATGTGTTGCAAGAACAAAGAGATGCATTAGGATGGACGATAGCTGACATCAAAGGTATTAGTCCTTTAATCTGCTCCCATCACATTCAATTGGAAGACGGGGCTATACCATGTCGTGACCCTCAAAAAAGATTGAACCCAACGATGAAGGAAGTAGTAAAGACTGAAGTCTTGAAACTTCTGGATTCTGGCATAATCTATCCTGTTGCTGACAGTAAATGGGTCAGCCCAACTCAGGTTGTTCCCAAGAAATCTGGGGTAACAGTGGTACAAAATGAAAAATGGGAACTTATTCCTACCAAGGTCACAACTGGTAGCTCATGTGCATTAATTATAGAAAATTAAATGCAGCCACCCGCAAAGACCATTTTCCACTTCCATTCATTGATCAAATATTGGAACGTGTGGCAGGTTATCCTTTCTATATTTTTCTTGATGGTTATTCAGGGTATTACCAAATCGAGATTGCCTTAGAATATCAGGATAAGACCACATTCACTTGTCCTTTTGGTACTTTTGCCTTTCGTCGCATGCCATTTGGCCTGTGTAATGCTCCAGCCACTTTCCAGCGATGCATGATGAGCATATTTAGTGATATGATCGAGAAATGTATGGAAGTATTCATGCATGATTTGACAGTCTTTGGCGATTCCTTTGAGTCAAGCCTTCTCAATTTAGAGTCTGTGCTTAAACGTTGCAAAGAAAAGGGCTTGGTACTCAACTGGGAAAAGTTTCATTTCATGGTGCCATCAGGCATAGTCTTGGGGCATGTCGTGTCGGAACGAGGAATTGAGGTTGATCAATCAAAGATTGAACTCATATCAAATCTGCCCACCCCCAAGACTATTAAAGACATTCGATCTTTTCTTGGGCATGCATGATTCTATAGGAGATTCATACAAAATTTCTCTACAATTGCTCGCCCTTTGTCAAACCTCCTAGCAAAAGATGTTGTGTTCAGTTGGACACCTGAGTGTGAGGAATCTTTCTGAACGCTCGTCGCAAAACTCACTTCCGCCCCTATCATTCAGCCACCAAATTGGAACTTATCGTTCGAAGTCATGTGTGATGCTAGCAATTATGCTATAGGGGTCGTCTTAGGTCAAAGAAGGGAAGGGAAGCCCTTCGTTGTTTATTACGCAAGTAAAACTCTTAACAATGCTCAAATGAACTATTCTACCACTGAAAAAGAGTCACTTGCTGTAGTATTCGCACTTGACAAGTTTCGTTCCTACCTAATTAGTTCACCTATCACAATCTTTACGGACCATTCCTCCTTAAAATACCTCCTTTCCAAAAAGGATGCTAAGGCGCGTTTAATTAGGCGGATCCTTTTGTTACAGGAATTTGATCTGACCATAAAAGACAAGAAACAAGTTGAAAACGTGGTAGCGGACCACTTATCTCGTCTTGAATTTTCTGATTTCGCTGATGGGCCAGCCATTCAAGATGACTTCCCTGATGAACATCTCTTCGCAGTCACTAAGTTGCCATGGTACGCTCATATCGTTAATTACTTAGTGACTAGCGAACTTCCAACTGCATGGAGTGCACAAGATAAACGTAAATTTTTGGTCGAGGTTCGTAACTTCTATTGGGATGATCCATATCTTTTTAAGTATTGCCCCGACCAAATTATGAGACGTTGCATTCCAGATGATGAAATTTTTAGTGTCCTGAAATTTTGTCATAATGAAGCTTGTGGTGGTCATTTTTCTATGACAAAGACTGCTGCAAAAAATCTTACAGTGTGGTCGTTATTGGCCAACTTTGTTCAAAGACACTAACAATTTCTGCCGATCATGTGAAAGGTGTCAAAAATTAGGTGCTCTGTCCCGGCGACATATGATGCCATTAAACCCAATTCTTGTAATAAAAATATTCGATTGTTGGGGGATAGACTTTATGGGACCATTTCCACCTTCTTCTGGCTACCTTTACATTCTCCTCGCCATAGACTATGTCTCAAAATGGGTGGAAGTTGTGCCTTGTCGAAATAATGATAACGCAACTGTTGTGAAATTCTTAAAGGAAAATGTGTTATCTAGGTTTGGCACACCATGAGCTATCATAAGTGATTAAGGCACCCATTTTTGCAACTATTCTTTTGAGACCTTAATGCAAAAATATGGTGTAATTCATAAGGTTGCATTGCCTTATCACCCACAGACAAATGGCCAAGCTGAGTTAGCCAACCAAGAAATTAAGAAAATTTTAGAAAAGACGGTTAATCCTGACCGCAAAGATTGGTCCTCACGACTTCTCAATGCTCTCTGGGCATACCACACTTCTTACAAAACTCAGCTCGGTATGTCTCCTTATAGGCTAGTCTATGGTAAAGCCTGCCACCTTCCTGTTGAACTAGAACACAAAGCTTATTGGGTAGTTAAAAGCCTAAATTTTGATCTCAAGGCAGCAGGACTCAATCGTAAGCTTCAGTTGTCAGAAATTGAAGAATTAAGAAACGATGCTTATGACAACTCTAGGATCTACAAGGCCAAAATCAAAGCGGCCCATGAAAAGCAGATCCTAAGAAAATAATTTGAGCCAAACCAACGAGTGCATCTTTATGACTCTCATTTGCATATCCACCCTGGCAAGCTGAGATCAAGGTGGACTAGCCCATATGTTGTGAAAACTGTCTTTCCCAACGGTGCTGTTGAGGTCATAGACCCAACTGACGGGAGAGAATTCAAAGTAAATGGCCAACGACTGAAACACTACATAGAGAGGGTGACCCAGCCTGAAGAAGTCACTCTCGTGGAACCAGTTTACCAAGTCTGAGTAGTGTTCCAAAAATTTTGTACATAGGTTTGTTTTCTGTTTATTTCCCTTTTGTCATTTTATTTTATTTATTATCATTTTGTGTTTTCAGTTTTTCATGTTTTAGAGAATCAATATTCGCTCTATCACTCAACGCTCGCTATCAGGTGTTCTCTTTCCCTACTCTTTACATTTATTATATATTGAGACATTGAGGACACTGTCAGATTTTGGTTGGGGGTGGTGAGCATATTCATGCACGTTCATGTTGATTTTTGTCATATTAATATTTTCACGGTCAATTTTTTAAAAAATTACTTATTTATTTTTGCAAAATGTTACTTTTGAGTCAATTTTTTGTTATCTGTATTACTAAGAGTTTCTCTAGAGTTACCAAATGTACATGCCAAACATTGTGGTAATATGGTTGATTAGCGCGTATTTGCTTAGAAATTTGCCTTGTTTAAGAATTCATTATTTTCTGTGAGAGGTGAGACTTGAGAAAACAACTTTTAATTTTTTATTGATTCTTAGAAATGGTTATAATTATTTGGACATGGTATTGTGGTATGAATGGATGATGTTTTAGGGATAATATTTTCTATAGACAAATCTTATTAGAGAGCCTTTTATTATGTTGTTCAAGAAATAAAATGTACTTTTGACACAAAGAAAAAGAAAGAAGAAAGAAAGAATTAAAAATGAAGAAATCCTCAAGAAAAATGGCATTTTTGACAAAAACTAGGCCCAAAACCAAGCCCAAACAGCCTAGGCCCAAGCCAAAAGCTGCTCTCCTCGCTGCCACGTGGCAGCTTTCCATTCGCCCAGCCGAGTCGCGCCGAAGCCAAAAGTGTAAACAAAAAATCAGCCAAAAGTCCCTCCCTTGAGCTATTTCTCTCTATTTATAGGCTCAAGGAGGATTACATGAATCAGTTACAGATATTCTTTCCTAATGAGTCAGATATTCAGGAAATCATGAGAGACAATCTCGAATATGATCATAACTGCATAAGATCTTCTCCAAATATACGGAGTATACGACCAAACTTTTCGTATATAAAGTTCAAATGTTAAGCCATGGAAATCTCTCTGGTTGATGGTCGAACAAGACTTCTGCCAGGTGTCAGCCACGTGTTAAAAATGTCTGCCACATCATCCATACCTGGTTTTTGGATAACGTTTGCCCCCCAAGTTTATTTATTGTGACCAGCAATAAGTAAACTTAGGAAAACAACTTTTCATATGCACCACGAAATCTGTCAGAGCTCTCGTGCGTTTTTGAAAACCGTGACCTAATTATGTCTAATCAAGCATTTTCAGTTTTCAAGAAACCACCCCGATGGCTTATACACTCCCCCATGCTTCGAAAAAGGGAAAGTCATGATTGCTACTTTTTGTTACACTTTGATTTCTATAAATAACCCTCTCATTCTCCTTTTAACCTTTTATTCGTCATTTTCTGCCAAGAACTTTCAAGAGCCATATTCCGGAGCCCAGAACTTTGAAACTTTCAGATGCCCTGCCGAGGATCTTTCAAACTCAAAGCTTTCATTTTTCTGAATCTCCAACCTTCGCTCAGGTAATTTCTTAGTCTTTTAAACTCTTCGAGATGCCATGCATGCTGTTATTGTGCTCTGAAATTTTTTGCGTTCTTGAGTAGAAATCTGTGAGGATTTTGTATAAATCGTTTGATGCTTGATAGGGTAGTGTATTTTTGCTTTATATAAGTTAGGAGTTAGTTTGATAGTCAGGATCATAGATTTAGGGAGTAAAATCGACGTAAAAATTCGATTTTTAGGCTAGTTGAAAAACTAGGTTTTTCCCGCCCCTTAGGAGTTGAAAAAGCTTCTTTTCAGAAAACTTTTTACTTTCCTTTTTTATCCGTTTTTCAAACTGCTATCATAAAACTTAGTGTTCGATTAGAATGCAGCTGGTCGATAGACGCGAGCAACGTTATCCCAACTTCCCACATAAATTCCCAGGCTATGCGTCTTATCTCCTCCTTTGTCTGTTTGCAGTTCATATGTAAGACCCGTGGGGAGGAGAAAGACCCATTGATGACGACCTCCTAGCTTAGCTGCTTGAAGACGAAGAACATCCTTCTACTTTGATACCAGATATTCCTTTCTCTCACCTCAACCCAAATACTTCCTCAGTCTCGACCCAAAAAATGGCTCGCACCAAAACTAAAGCTCGAAAAAGAAAAACTTCCAACACCCCTTGTCAGCCTACTGTTGATGCTCCCTCGACCAGTGTTCAAGGAAAAAATATTCCTTATACAAATGTGCAAAGGCTTGCCCGTCCTCAACACGTTACTCAGCCGGATGTCGAGTGGCATGTTGTCGCTGAGAGTAGAGTGACGATCAGGATGATCGCCAACTACTTAAATAAATACAAACTGACAGGGGTGACCCTAGTCAAGCATAACCTCGACCGAAGGGCTAATCTGCCTGGGGGTGCTTACAGCGCCTGGCTGTGGTTTCACATTGAGGCAGGTGCCACTTTGCCTCTTCACTCATTCTTTCAGGGGGTGGCCAACTACTTCGGAGTTGCCCCCTTCCAAATCACCCCAAACGGATATAGAATGTTCGATGCACTCTATATCCTGTATAGCCAGAAAAATTGGCCCGCACCGTCGCCACATGAGGTAAACTTCCTATTTGACCTCAAATCTAACCCCAACCAAGAAGGCACGGGGTTCTTCCATCTTTGCCATCAGGAAACCGGACGCACTTTCCTGACTGACACCACCCATATCTCCAATGTGGGGAGGTACCACCAGGAGTACTTCCTTACGCCTAACCTGGTCACAGAAAACTTGGCTTTCACACGACGAGGTAAAATTTTCACGTCGCTAGCTTCTTCACTTGGTATTTTACTGCCACAATGTCTTGAACTTTCAATGTGTTTCAGGCCCATGGCTGCGACCAAACCCAACTCCGGGGATGGAGTCAAGGGCGGCACTCTTAGCCAACTTGCCAGATGCTGAGAAGAGTGTCAAAAATTTAGTTACAGAGGCTAACCTCAGGTTGGCTGGCCTCTGGAACCCTCAACCAGCGATGAGTAGGCCTTTGGCAGAAAATGCTCACGCCAAAGTGGAACCCAAGCAACAACCCCAAGCATCTCCTCCGCGGAGGAGACCAACTGGGGTTACAATCAGGGAACCTGCCGACACTCACCGAACGGAGAGGCCCTTGGCTCCCAAGGGAAAAGGGAAACAAAAGGCTGTCGAGCCTAGCGAACTCTCTGATGGCTCATCGGATGATAACGGTACATTAAATTCGCTTTTAAACCATTTTCCAATTCCTTGTCATCTATTCGACGGGGATAGCAACTTTAAGAATGCTCCCATCTTAAATTCAGATTTCTTCTAGGCAATAGGTAGTTCGATAAATAATATAGCGACCAATAGTTGTAGTGCGGGTACTTTACTTGTAATCCTTTTACTTTCATTCTTTTGCCCAGCGTGACCATTTAGTCTTACTGTTCGCGTTGTTTCCTTTTCTGCAGATATGGACTCCGAGGATATCTTCGAACATTACAAGGCTGTTGCTGCCTCTTCTGGGCAAAAGAAAGATAGCAAGAGGGCTCGAGGGGAGAGTAGTAAGACTCCCACGAAGAAGGCTCGAACTGACGATCCTCCAACTAGGCCTCCTTGCAGGAGAATTCACCACCTATAACACCCCTCGAGCAGCCGGCCTCCACTCCCGCCGACCAGTAGCGGGCTCCTAGCAGGGAGGCATTGAACACTCAGCCCGAAGGCTCCCTGCCCAACTTCGTGGTCAGTTCTGCCAGGGAGAGGATATACAAGCTTTCCAAGCACAAACGCATCCAGGAAGCTATTACTGAAACTGCTTCTATGGAAGCTGATCAAGTCCTCAACAGAGGGCTGAACGAGATAGTTAGCGTAAGTCAACTCCTGCTGCTTTAACATTTATTTTTTATTCCTCGTCCTTACTTTATCTTATTCTATCTGACTTCAGGGACTGCTGACCCTAACTGCTGGCTGGCGCCATATTGGGGCGTTGGTGTCTCGGGGAAGGAATTTTTATTCCAGGCTCGTCAAGGCTAAGCAAGCACTCGAAGCTAAAAATAACGAGCTTGCTAGACAGAATGGTGAGATGCTCGGGGAAAAGATGGAGCTGTCCAAGCAGAAAGATGAAATGCTCGAGGACAAATCTACTCTGACCAAAGAGCTGCTGGAAACCCAGGACACCTTGAGGAAAGCCAACGAAACCAAGGAAAAGTTCAAGGAAAACGCCAAGCTCAACTATAAAGAATCTGTACAACTCGAGCTTGATCTGGTTGCCAGCAGGCAGGAGGCGGAGGAGCTTGGAAAATGAGTGCAGGAGCTCGAGGAGGCTGAAGCCAAGAACTTGGAGAAGTACAAGGAAGCCACTTACCTTTGCTTCTACGAGTTCTGGAAGCACAATTGGGAAGCTAACTTCAGCTACCTGTCCGAACGCTTGAGGAGGACTCTGATGACGCAATGTGCCATCCGTCTGGAAGAAGAAGAAAAAGCCAAAGTGCCTGCCTCTCCAGAGATCTCCCTAGCAGGGGGATAGACAGTGTAGACGCTGAAGCTGGCCCTTCCGCCGACCAAGGCACTCCTCAAGACCCTCAGGACCCTCTAGCTCCTTGAAAAAAAAATTCTTTTATCCCAACTATACGACCCACAGGTCGTATTGTAAAGACAATTTATTTTTACTGCTGCAAGGGCAGCCTTTTTACTTTTGTTTGAACAGTTACATCCGAGCAGTACTGCTCACGGTGTAAAAGAATTCCTTTGACATTATAATATTTGTTCGCATGACCGAACCTAGCATAGTACTTTGGCTTGATTTAACAAAATATAAAATTTTGAAAAATACTCTTAGTACCGTAGCATGCTTTCACTTATTTTGTTCGTGTGTTTACATACCTCTTGGTATGCTTTTCTATCGATGTACCTTATATGCCCCCCAAGTGACTGAGGAGCTTTAGGTTCTTGGTCACTTGCCTTGACCATGACCTGTACGAACATTGCTGCTCGGGATAACTTGTAAAACTTAGAATACAACAAAAAAACACACGTAATGAACAAATACTTGTAAAAAATTACAAAAGTTTGGCAAGAATGACTGGCTGCTCACAGTCCCTTATAATTCTCGTATTAAAATGGACTAAACATGTCTTTACGAGTGATCTTTGAAAGATCTTAAGCGATCAGTCATATAACATCACTAACCCTTTTTCAAAACTTGTAAAAAGTAAAAATTAATACAAGCCAGTTCTTTAAGAAGGACTGTTTATTGATAGTACTTGCACAAGTGTTCTCCGTTCCAATAATGCAACGAGATCTCCATTTAAGCGTGCAAGTTTATAGGTGCCTGGATGAAGGACTTCTTCAATCTCGTAAGGTCCTTCCCAGTTTGGTTCGAGTACTCCAGCAGCCGAGTCGCGGGTGTTTAAGAAAACTCTTCGAAGTACTAAGTCTCCGACGTTGAACTTTCTTTCTTTTACTTTAGAGTTAAAATACCGGGCGACTTTTTGCTGGTACGCAGCTACTCGGAGTTGGGCTTTTTCTCGTTTCTCCTCAATCAAGTCTAGGGACTCCATCAACAGTTGGCTATTTTGGTCTTGGTCATATGTGATTCTTCGATGTGAGGGTGGATCTAACTCGACTGGAAACATAGCTTCATACCCGTATGCTAAGGAAAACTAGGTATGACCTATTGCTGTTCGATGAGAAGTTCTATACGACCAGAGTACTTCAGGCAGCTATTCTGGCCATGCTCCTTTAGCTTCTTCTAGCCTTTTCTTTAGGGTATCCTTTAGTGCTTTATTTATCGCTTCGACTTGCCCATTTTCTTGTGGATGCGCGACTGAAGAAAAGCTTTTGATGATTCCATGCCTCTCACAAAAGTCTGTGAATAGGTCACTGTCGAATTGGGTGTCGTTATCTGAGACGATCTTTCGAGGCAATCCATATCGACAAACAATGTTCTTGATGACAAAGTCAAGCACCTTCTTTGTCGTTATGGTAGCGAGTGGCTCGGCTTCAGCCCATTTGGTGAAGTAGTCGACTGCTACAACTGCGTGTTTTACTCTAACTTTTCCTGTTGGCAAGGACCCAATTAAATCAATACCCCATATTGCGAAGGGTCGCGGACTTTGCATCTGCTTTAACTCATTAGGAGCTACGCGTGGGATCTTGGAAAACCTCTGACACTTATCACATTTTTGCACAAACTCCATTGAGTCTTCGTTCATAGTCGGCCAGAAATAACCCTGCCTCAGAATCTTCTTTGATAAGCTCTGCCCCCCAGCGTGATCTCCATAGAAGCCTTCATGTACTTCCCTCATTAGCTCTTTAGGCTTTTCTGGTGTAATACATCTAAGTAGTGGCATGGAGTATCCTCTTCGGTATTGAACACCATTGACCAGAATGTATCTAGCAGCCTATCGCTGAAGAGTCCTGGCTTTGTTTCTATCTGATGGTAATGCGCCACTAGTGAGATGCTCCAAGTACGGTGCCATCCATGTATCTTCTAACCATACCTCCATACTGGCTTCATCTGCTCGTATGCTCGGCTCGCGTAGCCGCTCCACTGGTACTATATTTAAAGTGTCAGCATCTTTCGCACTCGCGGGTTTGGCTAAGGCATCTGCGTTTGAATTCTAATCTCGGGGTATTTGCTGGAGGGTATATTTCTCGAATTGCGCCAACAGATCTTTGGTTTTGTTCAGGTAGGCCACCATTTTCAAGCCTCATGCTTGATACTCCCCTAAGACCTGATTCACTACCAGCTGTGAATCACTGTAAATATCCAGCACTTTTATACTCATGTCTTTGGCCAACCTCAGCCCAGTGAGGAGTGCTTCATACTCAGCCTCATTGTTTGAAGCGGTGAAATCGAACCTAATAGCGCAGTGAAATCGATGCCCTTCTGGCGTTATCAATATCACTCCTGCTCCTACGTGAGATTCGTTGGACGATCCGTCCGTGAATAACTTCAACGAAGGAGCTTCAACTTGGGGCCGTGGCGCACTAGGTTTTTCGTACTGCTCGTCGTCTGGGAGCTCAGTGAATTCAGCGATAAGATCAGCCAAGACTTGTCCTTTTACTGCTGCTCGCGGTGAATATGTTATATCGAACTGCCCGAGTTCGACTGCCCATTTCAACAAATGTCCAACAGCCTCTGGCTTTTGTAGAACTTGCCGAAGGGCTGATCAGTTAAGACTGTGATGGGATGGGATTGGAAGTAAGGACGTAATTTCCTTGAGGCCAAAATTAAGCAATAGGCTAATTTTTCGATGGGAGGATATCTTAATTCTGCCCCGATTAACCTTTTGCTTACATAATACACTGCCTTTTGCACGCCTTCTTCTTCTCTTACTAGCACCGCACTAGCAGCATACTTGGTGATCGCCAGGTAAATGAACAAAGTTTCTCCATCAATAGGTTTTGATAAGACAGGAGGTTGTGCCATGTGGGCCTTTAAGGCTTGAAAAGCCTGTTTGCAGTCTCCAGTCCATTCGAACTTCTTGTTGCCTCTAAGTAGATTAAAGAAAGGGACGCATTTATCCGTCGACTTTGAAATAAATCTACTGAGTGCGGCAATCCTTCCAGTTAAACTTTGTACATCTTTGATTTTCACCGGCGATTTCATGTTGATCAGGGCTTTGATCTTTTCTGGGTTGGCTTCGATTCCCCTCGAATTGACAATGAATCCCAAAAATTTCCCTGATCCTACTCTGAAGGAACACTTAAAAGGATTTAGCTTCATTTGATACTTGTTCAAAACATTGAAACACTCCTGCAAATCTTTCACATGTCCTCCTGCCTTCTTTAACTTTACCTGCATGTCGTCCACGTACACCTCCATGTTTATTCCGATCAACTCCTTAAACATGGGGTTAACCAATCGCTGGTAAGTCGCACCAGCGTTTTTCAATCCGAAGGGCATTACTTTATAACAGTATAACCCTGTATCGGTCCGAAAGCTAGTGTGATCCTCGTCAGGGGGATGCATACTGATCTGATTGTATCCTGAGTATGCATCCATGAAAGAGAGGATCTCATGTCCTGCAGTTGCATCGACCAACTGGTCGATCCTTGGGAGTGGGAAGCATTCTTTTGGGTAGGCTTTATTAAGGTCTGTGAAATCCACATAGGTTCACCATTTTCCGTTAGGCTTGGGAACCAGTACTGGATTAGAGACGCACAATGGATAAAACGCCACCCTGATGAACCCATTCTCCTTCAGTCTTTCAACTTCTTCTTTTAAGGCTTTCAATCTATCCTTATCGAGCAGCCTTCTTTTCTGTTGCACGGCTGGAAAGCTTTTGTCAACGTTCAGAACATGGCTAATGACTGCAGGATCTATCCCAGCCATGTCTTTATGTGACCAGGCAAAAACTTCCTGGTTCTTTCTCAAAAATTCCACCAGTGCGTGCTTCGTTGTTGCTTCTAAATTTTTACAGACCTTTACAACTCTGGTCGGAATTTTTTCATCAAGTTAGACCTCTTCAAGGTCCTCGACGGGTCCAACATCTTCTTCAAAATCCCCAAAGCGAGGATCTAAATTTCTATCCTCACTTTGGGAAACACCCTATTTGGTGACTCCATCACCGGATTGGGCTTATGTATCAATGGCCATCTGCAACCTCTCTGGGGGAGTGCTCTTCGATGTTCCCTTCTTTGCCTTCATGATCGAGGCATTGTAGCACACCCTTGCTTCCCTCTAATTTCCCAACATGCGTCCTACCCCTGCGTCTGTCGGGAATTTCATGGCCAGGTGCCATACTGAGGTGACGGCCCGAAGGTCAACCAGTATGGGCCTTCCGATTACAGCATTGTACGCCAAAGGACAATCGACTACTATGAAAGTAGAGAGTAATGTCCTGGTAGCAGACGTTGTACCTACTGTTACCGGAAGTCTGATCGACCCTGTTGGGGGAGTCCCTCACCAGAGAAGCCGTATATTGTTTGGTTGCAGGGCTCCAAGTCCTTGACGGACAACTTCATGCGTTCCAGCGAAGATTTATACAGGATGTTTACTGAACTTCCTGTATCGACCAGCACTCTCTTTACCATCATGTTGGCGATTTGAACATCCACGACCAGCAGATCGGAATGCGGGAACCAGACATGCTGGGCGTCGCTATCAGAGAAGGTTATTTCACCATCCTCTGACCGAGCCTTCTTTGATGCCTGGTCCTCCATAGTCATCATCTCGATGTCATGATCGTGGCGTAGGGTATGAGCATATCGTTCCCTTGCCTTTCTGCTATTTCCCGCGAGGTGCAGGCCTCCACAGATGGTGAGTAAAGTGCCAACTACGGGATCAGGCTGCAAAGGTGGCGAGCGTTGGCGTGCAGGCGCCTGCTTGTTGCCACCTGGAGCCTCTTGTTGGGAAGTTCCCGAGGCCCGTACATATCTCCTCAAGTGTCCTTGTCTGATAAGGAACTCGATTTCGTCTTTCAGCTAGTTGCACTCATTTGTATCGTGTCCGTAGTCGTTATGATAACGACAGAAATTTGTAGTATCTATTTTCGAATTATCCTTTCGAATGGGAACGGGTCTTTTGTAAGGCACACTGGAAATCGTGGCCTGATACACCTCTCCTCGAGACTCGATAAGGGCAGTGTAGTTAGTGAACCGTGGTTCATAACGGTTGCCCTTAGCGCGCTTGTTCTCAGAGGTGGAAGGTTCATTATGGGGTCTCTTCCCCCCATTCTTGCCGTTTCCATTCCCGTTCCCGTTGCCTTTACCGTTGCCGTTGGGTTTTGACCCATTGGCGGCTTTGGCGGGTTCTGCAGTCCCCTTATCTTTGCCTGGGGACTTTCCCTCGCTGCCAATGGCATCTTCGAGCTTGATGTACCGATCAGCTCGATCCAAGAATTCTTGGGTAGTCTTAACTCCATGCTTCCTGAGGCAACTCCACAAAGGCGTACGACGCCTAACTCCTGCAGTTAGGGCCATCATCTTTCCCTCATCTCCCACTGTTTTAGCTCCAGCAGCTCCTCGCATAAAGCGCTGGACGTAATCCTTCAGTGGCTCTCCTTCTTGCTGGCGTATCTCAACCAGCTGGTTTGCCTCAGTTGGGTGCACTCGACCCGCATAGAATTTTCCGTAAAATTCCTTTACGAACATCTCCCAAGAAACAATACTTGCAGGAGGGAATTTGAAAAACCACTCCTGTGTAGCATCAGAAAGTGTTGCAGGAAAGATCCTGCACCGAGCGTCTTCGGACACTTTCTGAATGTCCATCTGTATCTCAAATTTGTTGACATGAGATACCGGGTCACCATACCCGTTAAAGTTCGGAAGCATGGGCATCTTAAACTTGCTAGGAGTTTCTGCCACAGCTATCCTTTGAACGAAAGGAGTGCCTCTTCTCCTATCGTACTCGATATGAGACGTTCTTCCCCCGACCAGCTGTTGTACTGCTTGGTTCAGGGCTTGCATGGCGTCAGGAATCGTCGGGGCCTCTGCTGCTGGGGGAATGTACTCCTCGTGCCGTTCCCGGCGGTCATTGAGTACATCCCTTAAGTATTCGTCTCTTCGTCGTTGCTCGCTTGCTCCGAGCTGGTTAAAGATGTTGTTTTGTCTGGGCTGCCCCCCAGTGTTACGTCTCTCTAGTTGGTCTTCCCTAGGTGGTGGGCTTCTGCCCCCACCTCTCTCTTCATTTCTCCGACTGGCATTTCCTCTGCCTAAGTCGGCCTCATTGTAACCATGGCCATCTCTGAACCTCGATTGGCTATGGTGGGACTGACTGTCCCCTCGGTTGCCTCCTCGGGCTGGAACTTCCCGAGAGTTAGAGGGTGGCCTGCGTTGGTCGGTAGGTCCCCGTGCATTATCATGTCGTGGGGAGCCCTGGACCGCAGAGATTATCTCTGAGTTCCTTCTGTTTCCAGAAGGACGTTGCCTCCTGTTCGGTGGGTTCGGCTCTTCACCCCTATGGCATCTAGGACTACGGGGCTGCTGCCCGGCCCTATTCTGCCTTGGTTGTGGGGGATTGCTTCGACCAGCCTGGGATGGAGGTTCCATCTCATGATCCCTTGGTGGGACATCATCCTGAGGCATAGGTGGCTGCTCGGGCCTTTGAGGGCTCGTCGGCTGGATTGGGGGGCTAGGATTGGGACCCCTTTGGGGTGGCCCATTTGAGGGTTCATCAGGCTGTGAGGCAGGTGCAGCCTGATTCCTAGCCAACTGCAAGGCTGCTTCGAGGGCTGCCATGGCCTCCCTCTGACGACGGTCCATCTCCGCCTGTCTTTCACTTAGCTCCTGGCGCTGTCGCTCTACCTCTTGCTGCTACCGCGCCATAATCTCTGCAGCACTTTCTTGACTGGCCCTCAGATTGCCCAGTTCATCTTGCAATACCCCCAGGGTATTTCTCAGCGTCTTGGAGTCTAGTTCCTCCTCATCAAACTCCAGATGTGGCTCATTTTCAGCCATGTTTGGGGGAGGAGGAGGTTGAGATGGTGCAGCGCCAGCCGCCTACCCAGTCTTCTTTATTGTTTTCTCCATTAATGCTTCAACAATCTTGAGTTCAAGCTCTCAAAGAAAGCACCAGAATGTTGACCCTCGATTTGGTCAACTGACACGGAGTCAAATGCTTGATGTGACTAGATGTATTGAAATGGATTTAATAGCAAAAACAGTAAAGAACACAACAGATTATAGTGGTTTGGCCCCACGAAAATGGTAATGACCTACGTCCACTTAAGCTATTATTGATATGAATTCTCAAGGGAGTGATCAAAGAACTAGGGTTCTCTGAGTTTCATAGACCTGAGAGAGATCAACAATACAATCGCAAGATAATAGACTTAATTCTCTTGTAAAGTGTAAACAAAAAAACAGCCAAAAGTCCCTCTCTTGAGCTATTTCTCTCTATTTATAGGCTCAAGGAGGATTACATGAATCAGTTATAGATATTCTTTCATAATTAGTCGGATATTCAGGAAATCATGAGAGACAATCTCGGATATGATCATAACTGCACAAGATCTTCTCCAAATATACGGAGTATACGACCAAGCTGGTCGTATATAAAGTTCAAATGTTAAGCCATGGAAATCTCTCTGGTCGATAGTCGAACAGGACTTCTGCCAGGTGTCAGCCACGTGTTAAAAATGTCTGCCACATCATCCATACCTGCTTTTTGGATAACAATATATATATATATATATGTTTGCATGAATGAAACTTATGCCTTCCATATTTTCCTTCTGATTCTAATTCCTCGATTTTGTTTATTTAATGTTTATATTCTTTTTCAAAGTTACATCATTTCAAAGTTTATTATTTCTGATTTACTAATCTTTCTTTTTACTTGAATTTTACCTCTCTATGGATACGACATAGCCCGATTACTACTGCGACCGCTTAGGAGTTATTGGGCGATATCAATACTCTTGATAATATTTTTCTACATTGGATTTGTAGGTGGTATTAGTGAGGAATGTGCGAGAGTTTTCTTGGTGGTAGAAGTGGAAGAACCCTATGTAATTTTGTTAGGGTTCAACTTAAAATCAAATATGTAGTTGATCTCAAGAGGTGTAGGTTCAGACCATCGCATGTGGTGATAAAGGAAATAGGTTATTACCTTCTGGGGCCAAACCACTATAACTTCTTATGTGATTTATTATTATAAAAGGTCAATTCTCATTTTACGTCGTTTAATTGACTCCGTGTCATTGGCCAAATCTGTGGTCAAACAATATGTATATACATATACGTATATATTTTATAAATCAAACAAAAAAGTATCAAAGATAACTATATATATACATATATGGGTTAATACTTAATGATTACATCAATTTATACTCATTGATGACATTTTTTTTTCATTCGTTGGATCATTACTGAATGGATGTGATTAATTTATTCAAACTATAATATTTCTTTAAAAAATTTAGTTAAATTTTATCTTATATAAAAAAATTTTACATTATAATCATTAATTGGTTTCTAAAAATTAAATATGTTTAACTCAAGTATCAAATAGTTTTTTTTTCAATTATGATTCATAATTGTTTTTATTTTTTTATACTTGAGTTCTAAACATAACTGTTTTAACATATAAATCCTTAACAAATTATTTACATGATATTATTTATATAAATTTTAATATTTATAAATACAATAATTAATAATCTGTGCAACAAAAAAATTATTTTTTTTAAAGTAAAATAGTATCTTTGTATATAAATTTCATAGTTGGAGGTGGTATGACAAGTTAGTTATAAAAATTGATCAAATGAGCTAAGTTGTTATGCCATAATTGAATATAGCAACATTAACCATTATTATTGACTAATGGGTTTGTTTTATAAAATAATATATTAAAAAATCGCTACAAATAATAAGAGATTTTTGAATTATTAATAAAAAGAAAATTATAGAGAATATACACGAACATAATTTTTAAAAAGAATTGTTTAATATTTAAATTAGAACTAAACTGTTATAAATAAATTAATTTAGAGATTTTACTTATAAAAACATCAATAAATTAATTGTGTATTTTTTTTATGTTATAATCACATAATGAATATTTTAGTAAATAATTAATTTAATTTTATATTTAAAAATTAATTTTTAATCCTAAAATCAAATTTTAAAAATGGAAATTTATATATTGATGTTTATTAAAAAAATTTATAAAAAGTCACTAAAAATGTAACCATCATGGTAACGTAACCACTGAAAACTCATTCATACATATATATATGGGAAATTCTTCCATCCCTCGGTTTGGTTTGAAGGACTTAGTCCTGTGTTGATTTTGAGCCTTTGGATTTATTGTTTTAGAAAATGGATAGTCAGATTTAGTTGTTGAGTTTATTGGGTGTCAAAGTATCGTTATGCCCTTAGTCACCCCTTAGTAACCTGTCACCTTTTTTTTTATTCGTGTTTTCGCCCATTTAGACCATTCTTCTCCTTTCAAAAGAAAAAATCCCTCCGAACCCAAACAATAATTGTTTGGAAGGAAAATTCTCTCCCATTTAGTCCATTCTTCTCCCCTGACGAATTCGAGGTAGATTTTTTTGTTTGGAGTAGTGGGGATTTCGATTGAGCTTGGTAATTTTTCCCGGCGTGGTTTGGAGGTGTTTGATTCTACATGCGATGTTGTTTGCCGTGAGTTTGAAGGAACGAGTGCCCACTTTTCTGATGTAAAGCATAAATCCCTGCATCTTTGTGTCGAGTTCTTCGGGTAAGTTCTTATAGCACATTTACTCAATATGTTTTGGGCATTAGCTATTTAGGCAACAAATTTTGTTTGGCTTCATTTTTTTTTGTAATGGTGCACTCGAGTATTCAGTGTCCGGTCATATATAATGGTGACCACCTCATGTTTGAATTTTTGTTTGAGAGAAATTATAATAGCAATTCCGTCAAAATGGAAGTCAAAATACATGAAGAAAAAAAACGTCAAAATGGAAGTCAATTCCGTCTCCATTCTTATTTTTCTCAAGTATTGTGCTCCCAAAGGTCCTCCCACGTAATACCACTCACAACTCACGTGACCATGACGTGTTGAAACGCAAATTCTAATTCTTCCCACGTAATACGTGATTGTTTCCTTATATTTCTAATAATAGCATACTTTATGTAATTTTGACTGATGTGCAACCCTATTTTTGATAAGTGACAGTGCATTAACAACTCCACCATTTACAGGAAGACCTCACCTTATACTTACTTGATCCACTCCTCCATGCTTGTGTTTTCTATATGTATATTTATGTGTGTAGGGATCATGTTGACCTCAATTCAATCTCCACCACCCTACATGTATACTTGTCTATCCTCTTTTTCTCTCTAAAATGGACTCCACACCTTTCCCAATGAATAACATCATTAACTTCCCGTCGTTTGATGACAATCATCTTGAGCAAATGCAATACATTAACCGAATTGTGCATGACAACGTCAGGCTGGCCAACGAGCGGAATGAATAGGAGAGGAGATACAATGCGTCCAACATCCAGAACACTCTCCTTAAGTCTGACCTACAGTCCATCAAGATGTTTCATTTATTCCCCAACAATCAAGCAAGCAAGCAAGTACCGACTCTCCTAATTAATCAACCATCTAAATAACATTTTTCCATACCTAATTGAGTTAGTGATTCATTCATCCCAATATTGAATAAATGAAACTTCTCCAGGGAAAAAAGTTTAAAAAATCTTATAAAACAACTACAAAATATATATCAGTTTTACTTACGTGGTTATTGTTGCGTCTCACTTAACATAACATATAAATCACTTGGCGGAAGCACAATGCTTACGTTACCAAAATCGTAAATATCTCTCAAATTCATATTAAGTTTACGATCAAGTCCTCAACTGTACATATTTTTTGACAGGGAATTACTTTTTTGCCCCTACTTTTTATACTCACATCACCAGCAACTTTCCAACCGGTTCACACAACCGGTCATTGCAAGTCAAAAGCACATGTGAAAAAAAGACTTACTCCTATAAAATTTGGACAATTGGCAAAAAACTGGACCCCACACTGAAAGACTGAGTCCTATGAGAGACTGAAGAATTCACTTATATAGTTATATATTTATGTTCAAAATTAAGATATAATATGACAACTTTCATTTTCTGTCACATTTTTTATAGAGTTTGTGTGAAATATACAATAAATATAGAAATATGAATATATAATAAAATATTATTTCATGAAAATTAAAATCATTAGTGGCATCACAATTTTCTACATTTATATTTTGTTCACCTATATTTATATATTGCATATTTTTTATTTTTTAAATTAATAATCTCTTCTTTTAAATATTTATATTAAATGTATTGAAATTGGTGTATTAAGAAATAAAGTTTATGGTTTAGAATTATATAAAGATATTTATGCCATTATTTACATAATATTATATTTGAAAATAAATAATTAATTTGAAATAAGTGAGAAGTGAAAAAAAGAGTGTCACTAGAACAACATTCTTAGAATCTAATGAAGATATTTAGGTCAATTTATTTAAATTATATATTTAGTAATAACTAATATATTAAAAGAGGTGAGGAGAAAAAAGAAGAGTGTAGACACCCCGTTTAAAATACCATAAGTTATTTTTAGTATTTTTTTTTTTTTTTGAAAACCAAGAGACAAATTTAGAAATAGACTTAAACCAAGGTGTCAAATCGGTCATTCCCCATGTAAAATCATTGATTGTCATAAGATACCATGTCCCCTTAATCTACTAATTTCTTACTCTGAAACATATTCTACATCAGTTTCTGTTAGTAAAGATCTCGATGAATACAGAATATAAGCTGCAATAAGCCTGAAAACATCACCACTTAGGAAGAATGAAGCCAGAAATAAAAATTAACAGAGAAAGACAAATGCACAAACCAGATTTGAGACACAGCTTTGGTAGCAAATTGTTGAGCCCAAAATATTCGGTCCGAAAATCCTTTCCTCAATTATCAAACATTCGAAACAGCTTGTTTTGATATGCAGAAGCTCCGAAGGCAGACGTCACGGGTCAGAGGCTGCCCCGCCTCTGACCTCTGGACGAGAAATTCGAAATTAGTATTTTTGGAGGGAAATTCGGTTATTTCTTCCCACCATTCCAGAGTTTGCTTGAACTAACTAACTTATTTGCATATTTTGTCCTATAAATATAAGATTCATAGAAAAGTAAAGGGATCGAACTTTTGACTAACTTTAAGCATCAGAGTGAACTTTTGACTAACTTTAAGCATCGGAGTGTCTTTCTTACAGGTGACTCCGACGAGTTAAAGGCAAGCTTCGTCACCGGAATAATGACAAAGTGTCGTCTATCATGGGATTGCATCTCCAGATATAGACAAACAAATTGTTGCTTCAACACAAATGTTCTGAACTTAAGTTTTAATTGAAGGCAGGATTTCACATCTGCAACATTCATAGGTAAGGGAAATTGATAAAATTTAATTCGTTTTCACTGGTTGAATTTAGTAGTTTAAGGACTTATAAAAAAAATCATATGACTAAGTAAATGAGTAGACCATATATGTACATTGCAACATTGTATCTTCCCTTGTACATTGTATCTCTTACACAGCTGCCATGTAAAAGGTTTATTAAGAGACAGAGAAAACACAAGGACAGCAAATACATCCATGTTATCTCGAAAAGATCAGAAACCACGAAAAGCCTATACCTCTGCGGCACTCTTGATCCAAATTTTCCTCTCTTTGACTTAACTATAATCTCAGTGAAAAAACAAATGATGAACTACAACTGAATTGGAGAAATTCGAGATTTGTTCCAGTAATCAATTTTAAGAGATTTATGTGAATCAAAGAGTTTCATCAAATCCCAGAACTGCAACAACTTACATTGCAGTGCTCTATGTTCACTCCAAAATAACTTTTGCACCAAGAGCTTTCAGGTTCTCAATTATCTGCTCTCCTTCCTCCTTTGACACTCCTTTCTTTAGAACTGATGGTGCCTTCTCTACTAACTTCTTCGCTTCCCTGAGACCCACATCAATGAAGCTCCTGACCTCCTTGATAAGTTTGATCTTCGATGCTGCCTCAAATGATTCTAATTTAATTTCAAAGACAGTCTTTTCTTGTTTCTTCTCCTACTTGGCAGCTGCGGGTGCTTTCGTCCCCATTCCCGCTTAGCCAGCAGCTCCCGCCTCAATGACTCCCACGCTCGGTGGCTCCATCATACCCCTTTTATGCATCAAAATGGAACCCAGCTCAGCAATTTCAGCCAATGTAAGTCCTGATCTTTCATCTACAAGCCTGAAAACACGATCAGTAGGAGGACTGCGATGCTGTGTAGGATCAAATGATGCTGGTTCATAATCCGTAGGGAGTCTCCTCTGGTCAATCTCTACTTCTTCCTCTTCCTCATCATTTCTTGCTGGTTGACTATAATTTTTCCACATTCCATTTAATTTCCCAAGATTTAATGCCCCGACAGAGGAAATAATCGGTTTTCTGCTGAAGCCATTGGGCAAATGATGCTTCAATCTTAAAACCAAGCTCATCTTCAAGTCTAACAAAAGTCCACCTTCCAACAAATGATAAATCAACCTCTCCAAAATAGGTTCTCACTTCTCATGGTGAAAATTACAAAACCTTCAACCCAAAAAGCCAAAAACACTATAAGCCAAATAAATATACCCATTATATAAATTAAAATCAATAAAATTAGGTCAATAGCAAGCAAGAGAACACTTCTCTAGCACACACAACGGACCACATTAGTTTTTCTTTTGCTGAAATTTTTTACTTTTGGCAAGTCACATTACACCGAGATCCAGGAAAGCAGAACAAGTGTGATTTTGAAATAAGAATACGTGAAAATATGTTTATGTGATTGATTTCTATTCATTATTTTTTGGGTTTTAAAATACTAAATATGTGACTATTGAGAATTTGAAAATATAACAAAACAAAATAAGTAATTGGTGGAGTTGAATTTAAAAACTATTTTAATTTAATAAACTTTAATTTTTTAAACAAATTTTATATCATATTAAATTTTAATTTACCTATATATTACTTAAATAAAATTCAAGATTAAGACGTTGATTAAATTCATATTATTATTAGTTCATTCACGTAGGCTTTTTTTTTTTAATTTAAAGTTTTCTTAAACTGTTGTAATATTGGGTTGTACCATGTACATGTACTCATATAGCATCTTGAAAGTGTCTCAGACACAACACAATCATGATGGATCAATTTAAAATTTGGAATGAACTGAATATAGTAAGGAACTCTCTTTGTTATGCAATTTTCTTTATCACATGGTCATAAAAGTCTAATAAAATAGCAGCAAGTAAATATAAAGTAGACATGAAAAACATACATTAAATACCAGTATGTTGTCTTCCTTAAGTTCACAGTCGGTATTTATCACCACAATAAAATTTCATAGCTTAAAACCACATCAACACAAACTTTCGAAGTCAAGTCCTCAAAGTGGTGGTGCACGTCAAATACATTAACATTGATGACAAAAACTTCCGCAGCAATAGAGGAACTAATAAAGTTTAAAGAGAACATATTAATATTAGTTTTGAGAACCAAATCATACAAGCACTAATCTGTGTTGAAAAAATTCACCAAATAATATAGTGTACATAGGAGATGTGATCAAGGAGCTACAACATATATAAAAATATGCTTATGTGAGCCTTGCAATCCATGAACACTGACAAAGGACCAGACCAACTAACTAATAGCTACTATAATAGAACATAATTTGCTAGAATTAGCTTTTACTTTATTCCAATTGCATACCAAAAGAGTAAGACATTTTATAAGAATTATCTCACACTGACTTTCACTGTTATTTTCTTGAAGGAACTCAACAATATCAAGTTAATAGTACTTCCTATCTAGCACTTGTTAGTTATTAGATAGAGATCACATCCTCTACATTATATATACAATGGTTGTGGTTCCGAATACTATATATATATGTGTGAAGAACAAGTCAAATGGCACCATATTTGTGGCTACAAAATACGGACAGCTAAGATTGAAAAAGACTTCAACGCAATTGATCTAAGTTGCCAATTCTAATGAAAACCCATTAATATCTGACACATAAAACCATTAAAAAAAACCTAATTGTAGCACACCTCTTTCAATTATCTTCTTTTAATCCAAACAAACAAAAACCCATGTTTTGTATAAGATGTTACAATATGAAATAAATATGCTCAGTTACAGAGGAAAACAAACGAAGTTACCAACAACAAAATAAGTGACATGAATTCATCTGAAACAATCATACCATTTTTTGTGTTGTTGTCTTTCTTTTTTATATATGTACAGTAAAAGAGTTTTACAGGAAACATATATTGAATACAAAGGAGAAGACATTTGTGAATGCATGGGTCTCATCAACACACATTTTTCTGTATATAATTGACTGGTATTAACGAAAACGTGAAATCATCATTTTCCGTTTGTTTGGATAAATTTGAAATCTGTATTTGAACACAGTTGTTTAAGAAAAAACAACAAAACAGTGATTTTTGTGAGCGTTTTGTGTTTCAAAATGATAAAATCATTTTCACATTAGATATCAATCACGTCCTAAAAGTATTCTTTTTGTAATATTTAAGAACATTTCTCAGAACAAAAATTGATTTTTTTAAAGAAGAAAATGTTAGAATTTAAGAAACACTCGAGCAACATACATAAATATCAATATTTCAATACATAATCTCAGATCCTAATCATGTTACTAAAATTGTTTCAATATAAAATCTTAAATCATATTTTTATAGATCATTTGCTAAATCGAAGAAGATGAACTTGAGAGCGAAAGCACTAAACTGAGTACATTGTTGGAGATTGCAATCTTTCTATATAATATGTATCTCTATGAGAAAAAAGTTTATCTTTTCTTTTCTATTAATGGGATGACAGATAGAATAGAATGATACATATATATATATATGGGACCACAACTCTAATTTATAATTAGTGATTTCCAATTTTGCCTATTATAAAATTAAAAATTCACTTTCTTATTTCTACACATTAAATTCATGACACTTTAATACCCTATGATATTTATAACAGAATCGATCACTTAATTTTATATCACACTTTATAATAGCATTATACATTATACATATGTACTCATAAAATAGAATTTTAATCAACAATCTCTCATTTTGGCAACATATGTTTCCTTATAAATGTACAACCTTATGAGCTAAAAATTTGCTATCATATAAAGGTATTTTTTAACAATCTCGTCTATCAACCATATCCATATAGGATTAAAGCGGTATTTGTCATATTAATCATGACTGAACCCATCAGTGGTCACTTATACAAATACATTTAAATGACATAGATCAATCATGGATGGGTAGCATGGAAATTACATGCAATGTGAACCAAACATGTCTATTTCCAACTGGTCCTCCTTAAACTTTAGTGAAGTCAGAATCATAACAAAAACAGAGTGAATGAACTGAAAAACTTCATTTCTGATCAGAAAATAACCAAATACATAAATGTTTGAAATAAACATAAAGCTCATATGGTGTTTTTGCAACTGCTTTAGTTGGTACTCTATTCAAAATGTAAGTTGTTGTCTTTAATGCTTCTCCCCATAGGGACTCGGGTAAGGTAGAATGAACAATTATACCTCTTACCATATCCTTAAGAGTCCTATTGCGTCTTTCAGCAACACCATTCATGCTAGGTGATCCTGGCATGGTGTATTGTGGGACAATGCCGGATTCCTCTAGGAATTTAGCAAACGATCCTGGACGTTGTTCACCTGATCAGATCTGACGTTTTTAATCCTTTTGTTGAGTTGATTCTCAACTTCACCTTTATAAGCTTTGAACACATCCAGAGACTGGGGCTTTTCATGAATGAGATATAGGTACCCATAACGTGAGTAATCGTCTATGAATGATATGAAATATTGTTGACCATTCCATGATGCTGTAAGGAATGGCCCACAAACATCTGTATGAATCAATTCTAAGACATCTGAAGATCTGTTGGCACCTAATCTCTTAGTTTTTGTCTGTTTTCCCTTGATACAATCGACACAAACATCAAAGTCTGTTAAGTCAAGAGACTCTAAAATGCCATCAGACACAAGGCGCTCAACTCTACCTTTTGAGATATGACCTAAGCGCTTATGCCATAATGACGCTGAATTTTCCTTATTTAATTTGCGTTTAGTACCACATGATTCCACATGCAAGGTTTCATTATAGGATGTAATTGTTTCTAGCAAATAAAGGTTGTCATAACAATTCAAGTAACCAGTTCCAACAACATTTGAATTTAAAGACAAACTAAACTGATTGTTTCCAAAAGAACAACAATATCCAAATTTGTCCAACAAAGAAACATAAACTAAATTCCTTCTAAAAGACAGTGCAACAAAAGTGTCTTTCAAATCCAAATAATAACCAGTACCTAACAACAACCTAAAATGCCCAATTACTTCCACTTCCACCGATTTTCTATCGCCCATGAAGATGTGTCTTTCACCATCACTTGGCTTTCAGTAGCTCAGGCAACCCTGCATAGAAATACTTATGCGAGTAGTAGCACCAGAATCTATCCACCAAGTGTTCCTAGGTACTGAAGCTAAATTAACCTCAGAACAGACCAAAGTAAGAATCATACCTTTCTTTGCACGCCATGCGTGATACTTAGCACAATCTTTCTTCATATGTCCAGACATGTTGCAAAAGAAACAACCCTCTGAATCCTTCTGTTGTTTCTTTTGGACTGGACCTTTAGCAGCTTCATTCTCAGGTTTCCTTTTCTTGCCCTTATCCTTAGGGGCACTGGCCAAGTGAGCACTTTCAGTCTTGTCATTTTTTAACCTTTCTTCCTCTTGCACACAGTGAGAAATGAGCTCATTAAGAGTCCACTTCTCCTTTTGACAGTTGTAACTAATTTTAAATTGGTTAAACTGTGCAGGAAGTGTTAACAAAACCATAAGCACAAGCACATCATCAGAAAAGCTCAATCTGAAGTGTCTTAAGCCTTGAGACAATATGATGTATTTCCATAATGTACTCCTTTATATTTACTTAACCCTTATACTTCATGGTCGTCAAAGAACCTAGAAGTGTTGTCATTTCAACCTTATCATTTTTAGCAAAACGTTCCTCAATTTGTTCAAGGAAATTCTTGGCGTTAGTAATCCCTTCGGATTCTTTGCCCCAAAAGGCTTCTGGGATGCTATGTTTCATAATCATTAAACTCATGCGATTTGAACGATCCCACCTCTCAAAATCTGCTTTCTCATCACTGGTGCTTTCCTTAATAAGAGGTGCAGGTTGTTTATCCCTTAATGCATGGTCTAAATCCATACATCCCAGAACTATAAGTAAGTTCCTTTTCCAATCCTTGAAATTGGTCCCATTAAGCATGGGAATAGAATTAATATTAGCAGATATTGAGGTAGCAAAAGATGAACTAGCTGATTATAGAACAAAACAAATAAAACAAGCTCACATCAATATGCATAATCAAACAATAATTCAAAAATGGTTAATCCCATCTCAAGATACCAAACACAACATTAATATCAAATATTTGGACAATAATATTAACTGTAAGCAGTACTCTTGTTGTAGCAATCAAACATTGACAATAAATTATGTCAAACAATATGTCAATCTTTGGGCTAACATATTGCTCGCACAAAATACCTTATAATTTCCACACATTTATCACCACAAATGTGCATGATATTCAACGAAATATTCGCTTACCTTTGGGTCAGTTAATATATGCATAAATTACAAACACGCAAGTGTAATGACCCAAATTCGCTAATAAGGCTTAAGGGCCTTGATTAGTGTGCCTGAAGGGCATAATGGTAATTATGTGTGACTTTGATGAGTAAATGCATGATTATGATTTAAAGCATGATGTATGACTATTTGAATATTTGAGATGCATGACTATGTGTATTAATATGCATGTAGGCCCTGATTAGGTTAGAAGGGTATAATCGTAATTTTTGCTAGTATGGGCATAACTGTATTGATGTATGTGATAATTGTCGAGACCACATTATTATGTGGATATATCTGCGATCTGTGACTCGAGACGATCCTAGTGAGCAAAGTAGCGAAAAAGTCATGGCGGGGATTTATACCCGGCCCGGGGTGAGCCTAGGGGTATAAATGGGAATTTAGTGAGTATATTGGGGTCTATTTTGACATTGAGGAATATTATTGGTGATTAATTAGGTATCGGGAATCAAGCGGTAAATATTAGAGACACTTGAGGAGTTAGCGGGAATTGGGGTGAAATGACTAAAATGCCCCAAGAGGATTAAAGGGTTAGAATTAAAAGGGAGGGCATAATAGTCATTTGGCTTACAGGAGTTAAGTGTTACTAAGGCTTTATGTTAGTGGAAGTTGTAGAAAAGTATAGAAGCCTGAAAAGAAAAGAAGGGAAAAGAAAGAAAAAGAAAGGGAGAAAACAAAGAGTTTCTAAGGTCGGTTTATGCTTTCTTCATCATTCTCTTGAGTATTTTTGAGGCAAAGCTCAGGGAGGAGCTAAGCTAGGCTGAGCATCAAGAATCCTAAGCTAGGCTTGGAGAATTGGCAGAGGTTTAGCAAGAACACCCTAACACTTGAGGTAAGGTTTTGTAGTTTCTTCAGTTTCTGGTTTTGGTTTTTTGAACTATGGTGTGTAAGCTGAGTTTGATGGGAACTTTAGGGAATTCAAGGCAAAGATTGAGGAAGAGCAAGCTAAGGAGGTGTAGAGGTTGTATTGAAGTCGAAATCCCATTAAAGGTATGAATTCTAAGCTTGTAACTTTGATGTTTTGACTGGTTTCAGCTGAGTTTCTGAACTTAGGGTCAGCTATGATGAATTTTGAGATTAGGGATGCATGCGTTTGGGTTTTGGGTATTTGGGGTGCTTGGGATGAATGGAGTATGTTCATAAGGTTGTTTTTGAGCTTGGTGAAGGTTTGGAGAAGTTTTGGTTGAGTTTGGTTCGAGGGAATCGTAGGAAGAAAAACTGAGGTGGTGTCTGTCTGTGACTAGCGCTACAGCGCTAGCCTTTGGGCGCTGTAGCGCTAGGCCATGCATGCTAAGGGGGTTTTGCTTCTATTTGTAGCGCTGTAGCGCCCTCCTAAGAGCGCTGTAGCACTGCCCTTTTTCCAGAAGGGGATTTTAGGGTTGTTTGCAAGGGTTTTTGACCAAGGGTTTGATTCCACAACCTTGTTTGGTGGAACTAGGACTTCCCAGGGGCTCAGGATTGGCCCCGAGGGTAGGTTTTGGACTTGAGGATTGATGATGACTTTGGCCTATGGTTTTGTTTAGGTGAGCGCTAGGGCTCGAGGGGGATCGTGCTCAAGGAGTCGAGAGATCAAAGCTAGCGAATCGAAAGGTAAGAAAACTACACCCGGTTATATGATTGTGATGGGACTAAGTGCTCCCGATACTTGTATTATGTCAATGATGGTATTACGCCATGGGACATGTGATAGCAGCCTAAGGGTGTCGTACACAATATTTGCGCACAGGGCGCGGCTTGGCCACTGGTAGCCGAGGACAGCTTAATATTCACTGAGCTCGGTTTAAGCGGGCCAGAGTCAGTGGGATAACGGAGGGAGTGGCCTGAGGGTGCTAGCCCTAGTTATCATTTGTGAACTGATATAGGATATGAGTTGATATGTTTAGTATGTAGAATACTTGATTATACTGAATACTTATATGGTTGAGAATATGTGATGCAATATGAGATATTGATTTGCATGTTGATTTCTTATGCTCTACTGTTGTGTTTTCTTGCTGGGCCTTGGCGCATGGGTGCTACGTGGTGCAGGTAAAGGTAAAGGCAAGCTGGACCAATCCTGAGATGGAGTGCTGCGGGGTTGAATGTACATAGCCAGCTATTCGATCGCCATGGTCGAGGAGTGGATCAGGACAGGGATTGCCTAACTGTGTGTTTTGCCTTAATATGGCTTGATATTGTACTTAAACCTTATGACTTTTGTAAATGGTCTTGAAACTTATTATATTTTTTGGGATCCCGTGTAAACAGACAATGGTTCTTAATGAAAAATGTGACTTTTGAGACCAAAACATTTTAACCCTAGTTCCTTTATAGTTTCAATAGCACGTTTTCAATTAAAGACTTGATTAGCAAGTCTAGCACTTTATAAACACACAGTGTAATGGTCTTGGCTATCCAGGGTGTTACAGCAAGCATCTTGATATTTTAAATAAATTAATCTACACAAAAGAGGTCACTTTGGTGACTTATTGTTTCAATTAACCTATTTAAAATATTAGACATTGTTGATGCTCAAAATCCCACCAAGGGAAAATATGAGATCAATGCCATGAAGCCCCCATTTACACGACATAGAAGCCATGGCCTCGCTCAGCCACGCTCGGCCACGCCCGCACGCACCAGGTGGCCTCGCTCAGCCACGCCCGCACGCACCAGGTGGCCTCGCTCGGCCACACTCGAACACACCAGGTGGCCTCGCTCGGCCACGCTCGCACGCACCAGGTGGCCTCGCTCGACCACGCTCGCACGCACCAGGTGGCCTCGCAAATATGGGCACGCGTCATCTAGGCCCGAATGGCCTCGCCCATGCCCACGGAGTGGCCTCGCCATCTAGACCCCGTGGTGGCCTTGCCCATGCCCACGGAGTGACCTCGCCATCTAGGCCCCGTGGTGGCCTCGCCCATGCCCACGGAGTGGCCTCGCCATCTAGGCCCCGTGGTGGCCTCGCCATCTAGGCCCCGTGGTGACCTCTCCCATGCCCACGGAGTGGCCTCGCCATTTAGGCCCGAATGATGGCCTCGCCCATGGCCTCATGGAGGTCACATCCGCAGCACACTCAGCCTCGTGAACAGCCAAGAGAGCCGCGCCATCAATAAGCCTTCCAAGGGGGCCTCGCGAAGGAATGAGAGCTACGTCACCTAATGGCCACGTGAGTAGAGCCATGCACCAAGGGTCCCATTCCTTACACCTTGAGACCCATATGCTTAGAGGCTCCAGTACGAGTCGAATGGGACATACTTGTATGACCTAGTACTGAGTACGGACACCGGTATCAGTGGGACTGTTGGGATAAGAGTTATGGCTTGTACGCCTACGACCAAGGGTCAGAGTCGACACCACTACCACCTGCGCCACTATGCCTGCCACCACTCATCAAACATGGGTACAGACAAGTATTGGAGACATCCTCCTGACACCTGCTCCTGTACTGGAGGTACGACCACAACCTCCGAAGCCACTCCCCTGACATAGTACTTATGTACCACTTGGTCTCCTGGACCACCATGTACCTAAGGCCATTAGAGCCTACTATAAAATGAACTTGAACACCACCTGAAAGGGGGTTGGAAATTTTACTGTAGCAAAGGCTTGAGTGTGAATGAAAGACTGAATTCTCCATTATTATTCTATCATTGTTCTTGAGTGATTGTTTAAGTTTCTACAGCTTTTCCATTAGAGACCTTGACTTGATAATTTTTCCAACTCAACTTAGTTGACGAGTTCTCACCATCAACAGTTTGGCGCCGTCTGTGGGAACGTTAGTTTCAAGCTACTGTTCCACCATTGTTTCTGGCAAGAAGAAAATGCCAAGACGTTCAAAGCGACTGAGGGAGCCACGAGAGGTAGAGGTTCACCTGAACGTAGTCCAGCTGAAGGCCTCCATGAAGGACGCTCCTCCACCCAGAGACGTGGAGCCCCCGAAGGACCCTGAGGTTCACGGAGGTGATAGAGTGGCATCGTCACCGGCCGCTCCACCTGGAGAAAGTCCTCCAAGAGCACCACCAGGAAATGCTAATGAGTTCCCTCCTCCAAAACCACCGCAGGTACCGAACTCCGGCCGGCAGGACTCGGGCCCTTCTGCCCGTAGGCATGATAAGCACCCCCAGGTCCATTCCATGAGCTCGAGTTCGAAATCTCGGTTTTATGAAGAGGAAATACGTGAGCTCCACCGTAAGAACCAAAGGTTGGAAACCACCTTGGAGAACATGCAAGAGGTCCTGAACGGCCTATTGCAGGGTAAGTCGAGCGTGACCTTGCCTAAGAGGAAGGAGAAGGGCAAGGATGGGGTGGAGACCACTGTACCGGTAGAAGATGGGAGAACCCGACACTCAACCAGTAACACCCCCCGAGCGAAGCAACGTGAGCACCCTGAACCGCCTAAGCAGGCCCAGAAACCAACGCTGAGGACCAACGCTGCCCCTCGTAATGAGGACGAGGTCACCTCTAAAAGAGCACCCTCAGACTTACGGGAGGAGCTCAATAAAAAGAGGGCGGGCAAAGGGACCAGGCCGCCTGTGGCGCCTCGAGAAGGCAAGGGAAAGGCGGATCTTAGCCCGTCCGCTCTGAGGGACACTCTAAGCAAGAGGAGGCAGGACCTGGACACGGAGATGAGGAGCCTGCGAAGCAAGATCGTCACCGCATCAGGCGGCCATGTCTTTGAGGAAGAATTCGACCATGAGTCACCCTTCGTCAGGGAGATCCAGGCCATCAGGCTCCCTGCCAACTTTAAAGAGCCCCATATGACCCCCTACGAAGGAGACACGGATCCAAAATATCATCTAGATACATTTAATGACCTGATGAAGCTGAGGGGAATTGGCTGCGAGGCACGATGTCATTGCTTCGCTGTCACCTTAAGAGGACCTGCCTACAAATGGTTCAGGAGGCTTAGACCGGGGTCCATCCGATCTTGGCAGCAACTTTCTGTGAATTCCTCCAGCAGCACCACGCCATGCGAGATTACACAATGCCAGGCACCAGCCTCGCCAATGTGAAACAAGGAGAAAGTGAGAGTTTGAAGAGCTATATCCACCGGTTCAATATGGAGGCGGCTAAGGTAGGGAGCCTGACCCGTCGAGAGCTGAAAATGGCCATCACTGCTGGAGTACGCCCAGGGAGCAAGTTATGGGATAACATGCTCAAGAGAGAGGTCATGGACTTGGATGATTTCTACGAGCGGGCACAAAAGTACATTCGCGTGGAGGATGGTCACGAAAACCTTAAAGTTGGAAAAGGCCCATCGCCCCTGAAACCTTCTGCCCAGGAAGACCAAAGTCGTGCCAAGAAGAAGGGTGTATATGAGGGAACGAGGGACGATCGTCCCCGGAAGCACCAACGCTCTGGCGAGCGCATACAGAGCCCCTACACTTTTTACACAGACCTCACCCATGCGAGAGAGGATATTTTCGTTATGAACGAAAACTGGGTCCCTTTTAAAAGGCCCCCGCCAATAAAAAAGGATCGGTCTAAAAAAGACCCGGGCAAGTATTGCCAATATCACAAGGATATCGGCCACACCACCGCGGAGTGCAGCCATTTGAAGGTGGAAATCGAGGAGCTCATCCGCCGGGGACATTTGGGCAGATATGTGCTCAAGGAGAACCAAAGGCCAGAAGAAGGAGAGTCCCCTCCGCGGGCACGAAGGGTGGCCCCAGAAGTGCAGGGAGAGGTCAGGACCATCTTTGGAGGACCAGGAGTCGGAGGCAAGTCAAGGAAGGGGCGAGACAAGTACGCCAAGGAGGCCAGACGAAGTCCACCACCTTGTGTTTTAAGTTTGGAGCAGCGCCCCCCAAAGAGCTTCAAAGGCGAGAATGACTCAATAACTTTCACTGAAGAAGATGCACAGGGGGTGCGTTTCCCTCATAATGACCCCCTGGTGCTAACCGCCCAGCTTGCTAACATGAGGGTACGTCAGGTCATGGTGGATAACGGGAGCTCTGTGGACATTTTGTATCGACCAGCGCTGGAGAAGATGGGGTTGAGCCTCCGTCACCTAAAACCTTGCACTACGACTTTGTATGGGTTTACGGGAGATTCGATGCAACCTCTAGGGACAATCGAATTAGCCCTCACCATGGGGGAGCAACCCAAGCAAACCACCATAATGGCTAACTTTGTCGTGGTGGAGTGCACCTCAGCCTTCAATGCGGTATTAGGGAGACCCTCTCTGAGAGAATTGAAGGCGATAACTTTTGTGTATCACCTAGCTATGAAATTCCCAACCCCTGGGGGAGAAGCATGTGTGAAAGGGGAGCAGAAGGAAGCGAGGGAATGCTATAATATGTCCCTCCGCGCAGCCACTAAACCATCTATACCAATGACAATGGCTGTGTATGAAGGAGCGACCCACACAAGTTAGATCCACACAAGATTGGACCCACGGGTTACGGAGCCTCTCAAGAAGTACTACCAGCAAGGCTTCAGCTCTCAGGGCCAAAAGAACCTATGTTTAGTTTGTTCTTCGTTGTTTTAGCTTAAGCAAGTAAGAATCAAAGAGGCTACCTAGGTAACCTCCTAGTTAGATGTAACCCCCTTTTGTATTTACAAAGTGAGTTGTAAACCGCGTGTTATGAATGAAACTGTTTGCAACTTCATGTGTTATTTTTCTTCGCTACGCAGGCATCAGCCAAAGTGTCAGCCGAAATAAATTTCACCAAACACTTGGGGGGCAGGACAGGAGGCAATAACATGCAGCTAGCGAGGGGAGCCTAAAAAGGGCCCTCTAACGGAGGATCCTAAAAAGGACCCCTCGCCCTCCTAAAAAGGAGACTCCTAAAAAAGAGGCTCCTAAAAAAGACCCTCTAATAGGGGATCTTAAAAAGGGCCCTCCATCAGGAGGAAGTGGCATGTGAAGACAAAGCAAGCAACAAGCAGGAGAACCCAAAAAAGGACCCCTTGCACCCGGATCCTAAAAAGGATCCTATGCACCAGGAGGATCCTAAAAAGGGCCCTCCATCAGGAGGACCCAAAAGGGACCATGGCCCTAAAAAGGACCCTTTAATGGGAGGTCCTAGAAGGACCCCTTATATCGGGGCCTTAGGCGAAGTCCTTAAATACAGAAAACAGGGAGAGGACCTTGCAAGGCATCCCTTGGGTTTACAAGGATTAGCTACCCTTGTGAACATCAAGGAGGCCAAAAGGTCTTACGAAAGAAAAATATATAGTGACAACACTAATAAGTCTAGAGCGGCCACCAAGCCGTCTAGCCAAAAAGGGTCCTAAAAGAGACCCTTGGAAAAATAGTACTATGCATAATGACGAGAGGGACGCTTCTCGCAAAAAATAATAAGCGCGCGCAAGAATATATAAAAGGATAGCTAGGACCCAAGGGGTCAAAATATCCTTATAAGAGTAATCAAGGGGCACCAAAAGAGGTCCCAGTGAACCCTTTCACATGGGCTCCCAAGGACCTCCAGCCTGGTAAATAAAAGAGGGGAACCAACCAAACCCCATCATACAGGCTCAAAAGGGCCTCAAATGCAGTAGAATAAGAGACACTCCACATGGCCGCTCGAGTGACGGCATGCTCACCAAAAGAAGAGAAATCAAAATTGGGATCCTGCCTCCATACGTTGTAAAGGGCGCGGTCTATGGACCTATACTCAATGACAGTCTTCTCTGCCTCCAAGGAAGCACTTCTCTCCTGCAAGGGGTCCTGGTAACCTCGACTTCGGCCCTTGCAGTCTGGAGTTCGACCCTGATAGACTCGACTTCGGCCTCTAAATAAGTAACCCTCTCCTGCGACACCATCACGATATCCTTGGTCGCTTGGAGTTCGCTCTTCAGGATGGCAACTTGGTCCTTCAGCTCCTTGGCCTTGGCGACCACCTTCAGCTTCCTCCTCGGTGAGGTGGCAAGTTCGGCCCGAACCTTCTTTAGCTCAGACTGGGTTTTCTCAAGCTTTTTCTCGAGCTCCTGGACCCGGGCTGTAAGGCAGTCCCTCTCAGCAGTAGACGCAGAGAGGTTGCTAGACGAGTCGGGAAACCGTAGAGCCACAGTATTGGCCTGCAAAAATAGACCAAAAGGATGTATTAGTCTCCAAATAGATACCCCAAGAAATTAGCCCATACTTAAAAAAAAAAAAAAATTTAAAAACTATGGAAAAAGTGAGGTGACGGGGGATTGAACCCCTTACCTCTTGAAGGAAGGGTTCTCTAAACCACTAAGACAAGGAAGTAAGGTGGAAATATTAAGCCACGCATGAAGGCCTACTTATAAGAACTAAGGTGAATAGTCTACAAGAGCACCTAAAGGTACTCTCTTAGACTGGGGGGGGAAATGTTGATGCTCAAAATCTCACCAAAGGAAAATATGAGATCGATGCCAAGAAGCCCCCATTTACACGACATAGAAGCCATGGCCTCGCTCGGACACCAGGTAGCCTCGCTCGGCCACGCCCGCACGCACCAGGTGGCCTCACTCGGCCACACTCGGACACACCAGGTGGCCTCGCTCGGCCACGCTCGCACGCACCAGATGGCCTCGCTTGGCCACGCTCACACGCACTAGGTGGCCTCGCTCGGCCACGCCCGCACGCCTGATGGCCTCGCAAATATGGGCACGCGTCATCTAGGCCCGAATGGCCTCGCCCATGCCCATAGAGTGGCCTCGCCATCTAGACCCCGTGGTGGCCTCGCCCATGCCCACGGAGTGGCCTCGCCATCTAGGCCCCGTGGTGGCCTCGCCCATGCCCATAGAGTGGCCTCGCCATCTAGGCCCCGTGGTGGCCTCGCCCATACCCACGGAGTGGCCTCGCCATCTAGGCCCCGTGGTGGCCTCGCCCATGCCCACGGAGTGGCCTCGCCATCTAGGCCCCGTGGTGGCCTCGCCCATGCCCACGGAGTGGCCTCGCCATCTAGGACCCGTGATGGCCTCGCCCATGGCTCCAGAGTGGCCTCACCCATGGCCTCATGGAGGTCACATCCGCAACACACTCGGCCTCGTGAACAGCCAAGAGAGTCGCGCCATCAATAAGCCTTCCAAGGGGGCCTCACGAAGGAATGAGAGCTACGTCACCTAGTGGCCACGTGAGTAGAGCCATGCACCAAGGGTCCCATTCCTTACACCTTGAGACCCCTATGCTTAGAGGCTCCAGTACGAGTCGAATGGGACATACTTGTACGACCTAGTACTGAGTACGAACACCGGTATCAGTGGGACTGCTGGGATAAGAGTTATGGCCCGTACGCCTACGGCCAAGGGTCAGAGTCGACACCACTACCACCTGCGCCACTATGCCTGCCACCACTCATCAAACATGGGTACAGACAAGTATTGGAGACATCCTCCTGACACCTGCTCCTGTACTGGAGGTACGACCACAACCTCCGAAGCCACTCCCCTGACATAGTACTTATGTACCACTTGGTCTCCTGGACCACCATGTACCTAAGGCCATTAGAGCCTACTATAAAATGAACTTGAACACCACCTGAAAGGGGGTTGGAAATTTTACTATAGCAAAGGCTTGAGTGTGAATGAAATACTGAATTCTCCATTATTGTTCTATCATTGTTCTTGAGTGATTGTTTAAGTTTCTACAGCTTTTCCATTAGAGACCTTGACTTTATAATTTTTCCAACTCAACTTAGTTGATGAGTTCTCACCGTCAACAGACATCCTTAAGAAAATTCTCAAAACCAAAATTTAAATTTAATTATTACTTAAAAAAGTATCAATCCTTAACTTTTTATCTTTTAATTAAATATAAATCGAATTGAAAATCTGTACAAAATTAGTTAAATGAAACCATATATGAATATATATACATATATTTAGTAACTATTCCATATATATAATATACCAAAAATAATAACCAGGCTTGAGTATAAATCAACTATAATAGGCACATAATATATACATGCATCAGATTGAAATTATTGTACCCTAATTTTAGCCCGAGTTCATTCACTCAGTTTGAGTACAGCTAGCAACTAAATATACAGAGAAATAATCAAGGGAATGATATCTGCTTTATCCACGTAGACAACTCCAGTTTATGTGGACATGTGTGGTATTAGGCGTCCTGGGTTTAACCCGAGCTACAAACACGAAGGTAGTGAAGCGCATAATATTCAAATGGCAGTCGAAGTACGAGCTTCGAGGAGATATTCAGCTCGTGGTAATTCGAATATATTGCACACCCACAGATCCCCAGAGACTTGGGTCCTTTTATGCGTTTATTTATGACCAGACTGTCATATTTAATGTCTCAGATATTAGAAGAACATTAATTGTATGATCAAATCATATCCCATTATAAATGGGAAATATATGTATTAAATGTAATAAATATGTATATGTGTGATTGACTCACGCGGTTACCCAACCCTGTCTATGAAATTCCCTTATAAATACTGGGAATGTAGGACAGGGAGGGGGCCATTATTCTGTAATGCTGAAACTCTGCCAAAATAGAGAGAAAAACAGCAATAATATAGACTCGTGGACTAGGTGGATTTTAACCACTGAACCACGTAAAAGATTTTTGTTCTTGTGAATTCAATTCATTTTTCATTACGGTTTATTACTAAGCACGAATCTACCTTATTATTTCTTAATACACTGTTGGCAAAAAACCGCGTCAACAGTTTGGTTCTTTCATTGAGAGGGAAATTAGAGCTTCAACAAAATCCCAGTCAAATCTCAGCATGGTTCTCACTCGCTCAATGCACAACAATGAGATAGAACAACCTGGTGGGCAGGAAGCCCATCATACCGCTGTTTCGAACGAGCATGGCCCTGAAGTCCAGCAACGTCCGGGAAAACAACCAGCGGGTCATGGCGACACTGGGAGCTCAGCGTCATTGCCACCGAATCCAAACCTAGACTACAAACTGTCGTTGAGATGGAAAATATGCAATTAAGAAGCCATCTCGCTGAGGCAAACAAGCAAATTGAGGAGGTTTTGGCTCGATTACCCCCTCTCGCAACCGACATTAATTTTGGAAAGAGGCAAAGTGGGTCTCACAAGTCCCACAGGAATAACCAATCCAAACCAAGTCGTTCAGTCAGAATTGCCACCCCCAAGTTATGTGCCTACAGGGCGAGACCGCCAGAATGCTCATCCCAGTGGCCCTCATAGGGGTCATCAGTATATATCAGTCGATCGGTTAGAACCGCAACCCCAAGTTCGGTGCCTCCTTTACAAGCACCTAGGAATGCCCATGGAAACCCACGAGGAGGGGCTGGGATAGGCTCACAGATACAGAATTTTCCAGAAAAGCCTTCTACGTCACGATCAGATCGTCAGACGCAAAAAGCTAGAAATAATGGGGCACAACAAAGGCGAGCTAATCTAGTTCGCCCTGATGGGACAAGGATTGCCTAAACAATAAGGCATCCCCTGTCACCTATAAGACATCCGACGTCACCTCATCCTACACAAGACATTCCAGCTTATGGAGACAGCAGGAGAAATCTTCCTCCATCTGCCAATACCTACGTCCCACGGACACGTGTTGAAAACCCAGATCCTCGACCCCAACCATGAGCTGTAAGCTTTGCAAATGCGAGTTACTAGACCAAAATTCATCAAAGTGGTAGGTCCGAGGGCGATCTGAGAAATCAGCTAAGTTCGACACAAAGCCCTCGGTACAATTCACAACCTAATTTGCGTGATCGTATGAATTCGTAGAGAAGAAATCCAGCTCAGAATGAAGATGTGGACGAGTTTTTGGCATGAGCTCAAAGATGGATTAACCTAGAAGAGGTGCGAGCTTCCATCGCAAGAACCAACCAGATCCTTGTCCAGCCCGTTGGAGCGGTAACGGACGTTGCAGCTACGACTCAACCCTTTACCCAGAATAACCAAGGGGGGAGTAACAAAAGGAAGGGAAATGGTGAGGGCGACCAGAGTGGAACAAAGAAAAATAAGTCTGGGGAGAAATTCAAGCATGTTTACGCCACTTATACCGACCTCACAGATACTAGGGAGCACATCTTCCTGGCGAATTCTACTCACCTTCCATGGAGGAAGCCAGAACCTTTGAAAAACCAAAGAGCGAAGAAAGATCCTTCGAAGTTCTACCGATTTCATAATGATATCAGTCATAACACTGATGATTTTCGACAGCTAAAGGATGAGATCGAAACTCTCATTAGAGCAGGACCTTTGGCCCAGTGCACCTGAAATCGGGTGGTCCCTAATCAACCCGCAGGACCAAACCCTCTGTCAGCCCCCGAAGCTCCAGTAAGTCAAACCAGAGCTCAAGCCAATCAGGACAATCCTCCTCCAATAATAGGGGAGATATAGCCACCATTTCGGCAGGACCTCATCTGGCAGGCACAAACAGAGGGGCCCAGAAGAGGTACATCAATGAACTAAAATCCCATAATGAAGTGGAGTTCGTCCTGGAACAGCGCAGCGATTGGAAAAACAACCAATCATTTTTACATAAGAGGATTCTATCCACGTCCAATTCCCAAATAATGATCCCTTGGTCATAACCATTCAGCTCGCAAACCGGAGGGTATGGAGGACACTAGTAGATAACGGGAGTTCTGTGAATCTACATTTTAGGCCCACCTTAGAAAAAATGTGGTTGTCTGTAACAGAATTGAAGGCGACCTCGATGACTCTGTACGGATTTTTTGGCGAAGGATCAACAACCATCCGAATGATCGAATTAGTGGTAACATTGGGAGAAGGCTCATGAACTGTCTTCAAGTTACTTGAGTTCGTGGTAATCGACTGTCTAGCCGCATACAATGCGATTTTGGCCCGACCTGCATTAATGGCATTTGAAGCCATAACCTCCATCTGCCACCTAGCAATAAAACTCCCCTCTGCTGCGGGAATATGCACTGTCAGAGGAGATCATCTCACTGCCAGAGAATGTTATAGCATTTCTATGAAGGGAAAATCACAACCCGGGCAGCAAGCTATAGTCATAAATGACATAGGCGAGGAGTCCCGGGAAGTAGAAGTTACTTGTGGGATGGAAGAACCTCAGCAAAAAGAGGACAGTAACGACGCCAAACATGATGACATTGACCCACGGATAGGCGAAGACAAGTCAGAGCTCACGGATATAGAGGAGCTCGAGGAGGTAAACATTAACCCCAATGAAGCTTCAAGAGTCGTAAATATTGGGAAGAGCCTAAATGATAAAAGGAAGAAGGAGCTAATCAATTTCTTACAAGAGAATCTAGACGTTTTTGCCTGGTCACATGAAGACATGGTGGGAATAAGCCTGAGTGTAATCATGCACACTCTAAATTTGGACAAGAACGTGCCTGCAAAATCCCAAAAATGGAGACGCTTGGGAATAGTCTGAGCTTAAGCTCTTGAGGAAGAAGTAGCTCGACTATTAAAGTGCGGGTTTATTCGTGAAGCAAAATACCCGATTTGGGTTGCCATTCCCGTGCTGGTCCCAAAGCCAAACAGGAAATGAAGGACCTGCGTCGACTTCTCTGACCTGGACAAAGCTTATCCGAGGGATTACTTTCCAATACCAAGGATTGATCAATTGGTATATGCCATTGCAAGTCACGAGCTCTTGTCCTTCATGGATGCATATTCTGGATATAACCAGATCGCGATGAATCCTACAGACCAAGAACATACTAGCTTCATGACCCCAAATAACGTATATTGTTATAAAGTCCTGCCCTTCGGGCTGAAGAATGTCGGAGCTACATATTAACGCTTAGTCAACAAAATGTTCGCTAATCAAAACGAGAGAAATATGGAAGTGTATGTCGATGATATGCTTGTCAAATCCAAGACTACCGATAACCATGTATCCGATCTAAAAGAATGTTTTGAAATCTTAAGGAGGTATGACATGAAGCTGAATCCTCAGAAGTGTACTGTAATGCCCCAAATTTCCTAATAAGGTTTAGGACCTTGATTAGGAGGCCGAGAGGGCCATAATTGCTTTATTGTGTTATTAAATGATAATATGCATGTGTAGGTGTATTAAATATTCATGTGAACCCATTTCTGAGTAATTGGGTGATTTTCATATTTTGTTCATTTTGGGAATATTTGGCATATGTGTGAAATGTGTGTGGGGCTTTTTTATTATTTGGTTATGCCAAGGTTACCCAGTGCGAGACGATCCTAGGAGGTAAGCTAGTGGGAAAGTCACAACAGGATTTATGCTTGACTCGGAGTGAGTCAAGGGGTATTTAGAGCATTACTGGGTTATTGGGTAATGGGAATCAATATTTGGTGATAAATTGGGAGTTAGTAAGATCAGGGGGAAATTCTGGAGGTTTTGACTATTTTGCCCTCAGGGATGTTTTCGGGACCCTGAGCGTTAGGATTTTTTTGAGGCTACTTAAGCTTGAAGTAACCTTTTAAGAAATAAAAAGAACGTTCTGTACGTTCTCTCTCCCTCTAAGTTCCATTTTTGTCTCCCAATCGCATTTTCAAAGGAAACTTAAGTTCTAGGACTCGGATTTAAGCGAGGATCAAGGCATAGCGATCCTAGGGAAGATTAGAAGCTTATTAGCCGAAGTATTTAGTTGGAAACAACTCAATCGAAGGTAATTCCAATTTTAAGTTTTAAAGTTTTTTAAGCTTGAATTGGACTTTGTGTTTTGATGAGTTTTTGATTGAATTGAAGCTTGGGTTTTGTGGGTTTTGGACCATGGGGATGTTTGGGAACTTTGATTTTTGAGTTTGGAGATGTTGGGATATGTTTTTGGGAGGTTTTAAAAGGTTAAATTTGGAGAAAAATGGCTGGACTGAGGTTGGGCCGCGGCCCTGTTCTTGGGCGTCGTGGCCCAAGCTCGATGAAGCATGTGGAGTGCTTTGGGAGCTCTGGGGGCCGCGACACTAGGTGTAGGGCGCCGCGGCGCTTGCCCCTGGTTTTCTTGTTTTGGCTGGGGGCCGCGGCTCAGTGAGTTGGGGCCACGTCGCTTGGGGGTATTTATGGCTGAAATGATGTTTTAAGCTTGGGAACTCAAACCTTAGGCCTCGGGATCATTCCTACTACCCGGATTGGTGGGTTTGATGTCTCTAAGGCTAGGTCTTGGTTCTGGGATTGGTTTTAGAACTTGAACTCATTGGATCATCATTTGTGGTTGTGACTAGGTTACCACTAGAGGCTTGGAGTAAGGATCGTCCTTGTGGCTTGTTTATTGGTAACCTGTGCTTGGACCAAAGGTAAGAAGGCTGCACCCTGTGAATATGACATGCATGGTTATTCTTGATGCATGTTGGATGCTTAAATGTGACATGCATGGTTATTCTTGATGCATGTTGGATGTTTAAATGTGACATGCATGGTTATTGTTGAGGCATGTCAAGTGACTAAATGTGATGCATGTGTTGCACGAGAAACATGAGATTAGGGCATGCTATGAATATTGAATATGAGATTGTTCAAAGCTTAAGCCTCTGTGTTTATGCATGATCCTAATTATGCTTGCAATGGTTAAGTAAGCATGTTGAATGCCTTGTATTCGGATATTTGACGTATGATATATGTTTGGTAGCATTGCTTACTTGTGTATGGCACTGATTAGTCAGGGACGGCACTGGTCGCGTATTACTGACCTGAGAGTCAGAAATGGCATAAGCGTCCTGAATGCATGGACGATAAAAGATTAGATCTAATTGATCTCAGCGTTGAATGACTCTGGGAGCGTTGATGCTGGACCGACCCTAAGGTCGATGAAAACTATAAGCGCTTGATTAGTCTAGGCTAGTTACTCAAAGCCAGGGCCAAAGGCCTAGGTGACTGTTTGTCATATGGCTAGGGAGCGGAATCCCATGGTTGTGACTCTATGGTCATGCGGTAGGTTATCTTGGTGACTAGTTCATCAAACACCTATTTTGTTTAAGCTAGTGAAATGATCACTTATCTATAAAGCCCCGGTGACCCTATCATCACATGGCTATTGGGAACGGAACCCACCTTAGTGACTATTACAACTGTCACTCTTCTATTTGGGGCTAAAAGCCCTGGATGATTATTATGATCATCGGTTGATGTTGTATATTCATCATTACGTGAACTCATTTGCCTGCTTGAACAGGGCTGTATTTTCTAGGAGTGTGCCTTATGATTTGATGTCATGATATGATTGTTCATGAGCATATTGAGTTTTCTTACTGGACTTCGGCTCACGGGTTCTATGTGGTGCAGGTAAAGGCAAAAGAAAGCTGGACCATCCTTTAGTTGGAGAGCTTAGGTGACGATGTGTACATATGCAACTGCTCGACCGCCACGGCCGAGGGTTGAAAGAGGAACTAGGGTTAAACCCTGTTTTGCCGCTTAGATCGGCTAGTTGTAAATATTTTCTTGTAATAGACCATTAAATTATATTTTTGGGATCCCAATGTATACAGTAAATGTTCTAATGAAACGTTATATCTTAACCAAAAAAATTTAATCCCTAAATCGCTAATCATACTTAGTTACACAATTTTGGCCAAATGACTCGATTAGCGAGTTTAGCACTGTTTACGAGGCACACTGTAATGGTCCCTGGAGTTTAGGTCATTACAACTTGGTATCAGAGCGAGCCAAGGTTTATGGTTCATAAAGACATGTTGGGCATGTACACTCATCACTGAAGATAGCTTCACTTAGGGAATGGTAACTATTTATGTAATTATGTGCTTAACTGCTTAAATAGAATGTAAATGCTTTACCTGCACATTGTATTAGGGAGCATGAGATTATGATAGAGCCTGGCTCTTGACTATATGATTATATGCTCCGTGAATATATATATATATGAATGTGATCATATGACTACCTGCTCCATGAACATATATAATTGTGATATTTGCATGCTGGAGTTGGAGGCATGGTGTGAGTGTTGGAAGAGCAGGGATTATGATTGGTATATGAATGCCATGAGCATGTTTTTTTTAGCACTGCAAGTGGTTTGTAAATGTGATGTGGTAAGATTGATCCCGTGGGGGAAAGCTCTTGATATGCTCATCATGACTAATGGGTCAAGTTATTGACTGCAGATTCAATCAGCAGGTTTATAGCCAAGGTAGATAATGAGGCTTGGTGGTGGTTATACAGAGGCTAGGAGTTATAGCCAGGGTATTAGTTCTTCATCTGCTCCTATGAATTTTCAGCAGATGTTCACAGATTTGCAATTAAGATTGCAAAGGCATGAGGAAGAGATTAGGTGTCTGAAGCAACAGCGAAACCTATCGGGAAACACTTCTTCCTTGGTTATGCCAGGAGTGGCATCAGCTTTGGCTCAGCCTAGGGTTGAGAACAGATGGGAATTTCTCTATGGAAGATTCCATGAGTATTACCCTCCAGTCTTCGAGGGAGGCCTAGATCCATTCAAAGCTGAGCAATGGATGGGCATGATATGTTCCATTCTTGATAGTATGGGACTGGTAGGTCAAGATAGGGTGGCTTGTGCGATATTTTTTTTGCGAGATGATGCCCGGACGTGGTGGGAGGTAGTATCCCAGACATGAGACACAGCTGTGATGGATTAGAAAGAACTTAGGCAGCTGTTTAATGAAAGGTATTACTGTGATGCAGCCAAGACTGCTAAGATGAATGAGTTTCTGAATCTCGTTCAGGGAAATGCAACAGTAACCGAGTATGTTAATAGATTTGATGGGTTGGCCAAGTTTTCTTTTGACATGGTACCCACAGATGTAGCTCAGAAGGAAAGGTTTATTCAGGGATTGAATCCTGGAATAGCTCGGAGCATTAGAGTTGCCCAAGTGTATGAAATCTCTACCTATGCTCAGATGGTAGAGAAGGTTCTTGTTGTTGAGAGCAGGAGAAATGAGAAGAAGAGTGCTAGGGAGCACGGAGCTCGGATAGTGGTACCTCCACTTATTGGAGCAAGTAAGAATGAAAGCTGGAAGAAAATTTATCCAATCTGCACTCAGTGCAAGAAGTGTCATCGGAGAGAATGTTGAGCAAAGGCATGTTTCGCATGTGGTATGGTTGGGCATATTGTGAAGAATTGCCCAGTGCTAAGAGAGGATGAGCAAAAGGGGATGGACAGCTCGACTCTAGCTCGAGTGTTTATTCTGAGGCATTCAGAGTCTAGGAGTGAGACTAGTTCCTCAAGGGTGTCAGGTCAATTTTCTAGTTCTAATTTTTGAGTTATGTTGATTGGTTTTGATGCCATGCTGTTTCTTTGTTTGATGCTTCTAGAGAAGCATAAAGATGTTATGCAAATCACATGGTTATGTTATGATGGGAAGGCAATACTGTATTGTTGACTTAAGAGATGAGTGGGGTTATGATAAAAAGGACTCATCAGTGATTATGATAAAGCTGGTTATGACAGGCATGGGTATGGTATGGGATATGGATTGGTTAAGTAAGTATGGGGCAATGCTAAATGGCAAGGAAAGGATGGTAACTCTTGGGCTTGAGAGTGAGAAGTCTTGTGACAATTGGCAATGTATGGATTCAGTATGATTATAACATCTGTAGTGAGAGCTAGAGTTTTATGGCGGAGAGATGCATGGAACTCTTAGCTAGTGTGGTGGATACCACTTAGATTGTGCCAGTGGAGTTAGAACAGACTGGATTAGTCTGTGATTTTCTGGATGTGCTTCCACGGGATCTACCATGGTTTCCTTTATGTGTAAAGGATAGAATGGTGATTGGATTGGTGCCAGAAATGGAAACAGGTTTAAGGGCACTAGGAGTGCTGAGCTATGATTTGAGAGTGTGACTAATGTTAAGTTGTCTTGATGAATCCGATGAACAGAGCATTCAAGAATTTATTTGAATGGGATTTGTGATCGTCTTGGACGATGGTATTGTGGTGTATTTTTTGCAGAAATTCGCCAAGGTCAAGGAATGCCTTAGGGGCAGGAGTTACCTTGGGTGGTAAGGATATTACAGGTGCCTTGGGAAATAGTTTTGAGTCTTCTTGCATATCAGAACCGGTTAGCAGGTTGTTATGACACCTCAGTAGCAGGAGAAGTGATTGCCTATGCAATATGTTGAATAAAGTATCTGACCAGAACTAGAGTAGAGTTTCTGGTAGGCCAGGTGGTCAGTTTTATGTTTGAGATCATCATTTCGGAAAGGATAAAAAGGAAAGATGACTAAGTGAACCACAAATAGGAAAGATTGAGTAGGAAGTCTTAGTTGGATTAGCAGGGCGTTATAGTGTCAGGTATGAATTTATTATGGTATAAGGATCGGATTTGGGATCCGATGGACACTGAGGTTAATTGGGAGATTCTGAATGAATCTCATGCTACTCTCTTATTCTCTTCATTCAGGCATCATGGAAATGTAACAGGATATGAAAGCTTTATAATGGTGGCCTAAGATGGAGAGGGATGTAATGGTATATGTGGTAAATTTCTTAGCCTGTTGGCAGGTCAAATCAGAGTATCAGAATCAGTGGGGCCATTACAACCTTTGAGTATTTCGTAATGGGAATAAGGAAGCATCGCGATGGAGTTGCCCAGGTTAGTGGATCAGCATGAGTTGGCATTGGGTCATTATGGACCAGTATTTAAAGTGAACTCATTTATATCAATAAGGACAAATAATGCAGCTGATCAATATTCAGGTCTCTTTGTGAGAGAGATAGTGCGCCTTCATGAAATTCAAGGTTTATCTTATCAGATGAAGACTCTATTATTACTTCCAGGTTTTGGAAGGGTTAAGGAAGGCCATAAGTATATAGATGGAATTCATTACATTTCATTATTCTCAGACTGATGGTAAATCAGAGAGGGAAAGAAAGAGTTATCCAATGTTGAAAAGGTACCTTATGAGATAAGGTATGGTAGAGCGTGTTCGTCACCTAGTTCATTGGAATGAGATGGATGAGATGTTGATTCTGGATTATGATATGGTTTAGGGGACCATTGAGACTATTAGAGGTTGGAGCTTCGATGCTCACTTCTCAAAGTAAATGGAAAAGTTTTACTGAATTGAAAAGTAGGAACATGGAGTTCCAGGTAGAATATTGTATCTTCCTTAAAAGTATCACCGTGGAAAAGGGTGAGGAGATGAGGGCAGGTTGAGCCCTAGAGTAGTATAACAGTTTGAGTCCTTGATAGGACTGGTCAGGTTGACTTTGGTTCGACCTTATCTTTGGCACTGTCAGTTGTGAACAGTGTACTTGGTATTTCCATGCTGAGGACGTGGGTTAAAAGAAACTCATGAGTTGAGTTATGATAATATGGAGATTGAGGCTAAGTTATCCTGTAAAGAATAGCCAGTTCAGATATGAAATAGAAAGAATAAGGTTCTGAGGAACAAAATTATATCTTGGGTTAAGGTATGTTACAGATACAGTGAGATCGAGGGAACGACCTAGGAAACTAGAATCAGTTGTGAGGAATTTATATTCCAGGCGATTCAGATAAATTTCATCTCGAGGACGAAATTTCTGTAAGGAGGGGATAGTTGTAATGCCCAAAATTTCCTCATAAGGTTTAGGACCTTGATTAGGAGGCTGGGAGGGCCATAATTGATTTACTGTGTTATTAAATGATAATATGCATATTTAGGTGTATTAAATATGCATGTGAACCCATTTCTGAGTAATTGGGTGATTTTCATATTTTGGCCATTTTTGGCATATTTAGCATATGTGTGTGGTGCTTTATTATTATTTGGTTATGCCAAGGTTACCCAGCGCGAGACGATCCTAGGAGGTAAGCTAGTGGGAAAGTCACAACAGGATTTATGATTGACTCGGAGTGAGTCAAGGGGTATTTAGAGCATTACCGGGTTATTGGGCAATGGGAATCAATATTTGGTGATAAATTGGGAGTTAGAAAGATCAGGGGGAAATTCTGGAGGTTTTGAATATTTTTCCCCTGGGGATGTTTTCAGGACCCCGAGCGTTAGGATTTATTTGAGGCTACTTAACCTTGAAGTAACCTTTTAAGAAATAAAAAGAACGTTCTGTACGTTCTCTCTCCCTCTAAGTTCCATTTTTGTCTCCCGATCGCATTTTCAAAGGAAACTTAAGTTCTAGGACTCGGATTTAAGTGAGGATCAAGGCATAGCGATCCTAGGGAAGATTAGAAGCTTATTAGCCGAAGTATTTAGTTGGAAACAACTCAATCGGAGGTATTTCCAATTTTAAGTTTTTAAGTTTTTTAAGCTTGAATTGGACTTTGTGTTTTGATGACTTTTTGATTGAATTGAAGCTTGGGTTTTGTGGGTTTTGGACCATGGGGATGTTTGGGAACTTTGATTTTCGAGTTTGGAGATGTTGGGATATGTTTTTGGGAGGTTTTAAAAGGTTAAATTCGGAGAAAAATGGCTGGACCAAGGTTGGGACGCAACCCAAGCTCGATGAAGCAGGTGGAGTGCTTTGGGAGCTCTAGGGGCCGCGACACTAGGTGTAGGGCATCGCGGTGCTTGCCCCTAGTTTTCTTGTTTTGGCTGGGGGCCGCGGTTCAGTGAGTTGGGGCCATGGCGCTTAGGGGTATTTATGGCTGAAATGATGTTTTAAGCTTGGGAACTCAAACCTTAGGCCTCGGGATCATTTATACTACTCGGATTGGTGGGGTTTGATATCTCGGAGGCTAGGTCTTGGTTCTGGGATTGGTTTTAGAACTTGAACTCATTGGATCATCATTTGTGGTTGTGACTAGGTTACCACTAGAGGCTTGGAGTAAGGATCGTGCTTGTGGCTTGTTTATTGGTAACCTGTGCTTGGACCAAAGGTAAGAAAGCTGCACCCTGTGAATATGACATGCATGGTTATTCTTGATGCATGTTGGATGCTTAAATGTGACATGCATGGTTATTCTTGATGCATGTTGGATGTTTAAATGTGACATGCATGGTTATTGTTGAGGCATGTCAAGTGACTAAATGTGATGCATGTGTTGCACGAGAAACATGTGATTAGGGCATGCTATGAATATTGAATATGAGATTGTTCAGAGCTTGAGCCTCTGTGTTTATGCATGATCCTAATTATGCTAGCAATGGTTAAGTAAGCATGTTGAATGCCCTGTATTCGGATATTTGACATATGATATATGTTTGGTAGCATTTCTTACTTGTGTATGGCACTGATTAGTCAGAGACGGCACTGGTCGCGTATTACTGACCTGAGAGTCAGAAACGGCATAAGAGTCTTGAACGCAGGGCTGATAAAAGATTAGATCTAATCGATATCATCGTTGAATGAATCTGGGAGCATTGATGTTGGACCGACCCTAAGGTCGATGAAAACTATAAGTGCTTGACTAGTCTAGGCTAGTTACTCAGAGCCAGGGCCAAAGGCCTAGGTGACTGTTTGTCATATGGCTAGGGAGCGGAATCCCATGGTTATGACTCTATGGTCATGTGGTAGGCTATCTTGGTGACTAGTTCATCAAACACCTATTTTGTTTAAGCTAGTAAAATGATCACTTATCTATAAAGCCCCGGTGACCCTATCGTCACATGGCTATTGGGAACGGAACCCACCTTAGTGACTATTACAATTGTCACTCTTCTATTTGGGGCTAAAAGCCCTGGATGATTATTATGATCATCGGTTGATGTTGTATATTCATCATTACGTGAACTCATTTGCCTGCTTGAACAGGGCTGTATTTGCTAGGAGTGTGCCTTATGATTTGATGTCATGATATGACTGTTCATGAGCATATTGAGTTTTCTTGCTGGGCTTCCGCTCACGGGTGCTTTGTGGTATAGGTAAAGGCAAAAGAAAGCTTGACCATCCCTGAGTTGGAGAGCTTAGGTGACAATGTGTACATATGCAGTTGCTCGACCGCCACGGCCGAGGGTTGAAAGAGGAACTAGGGTTAAACCTTGTTTTGTCGCTTAGATCGGTTGGTTGTAAATATTTTCTTGTAATAGACCTTTAAATTATATTTTTGGGATCCCAATGTATACAGTAAATGTTATATCTTAACCAAAATTTTGAATCCCTAAACCGCTAATCATACTTAGTTTCACGATTTTGGCCAAATGACTCGATTAGCGAGTTTAGCACTGTTTACAAGGTACACCGTAACGGTCCCTGGAGTTTAGGTCGTTACATGTACGTTCGGAGTGGCGTCAGGAAAATTTCTTGGTTTCATAGTCAATACGAGGGGAATAGAGGAAAATCCCGAGAAAATAAGGTCGTTGGTAGAAATGCCCTCACCCAAGTCCCGAGAAAATACGATGAACGATGAACCGTGAATTTAACTCGCTACCCGAGTTCTTTGATTAAAACGTGCTTCCAAGTGTTTTTAATAGGTTAAGGTGAAAACCAATCAAAAGGGAAGGATATATTTTACTTAAAACATACAATTTTTCATGGTCCCATAAAACGTTTACAAGTTATTTACAACTCAAAATGGTCATTACTGTTTAAATTTACAACCCGCCGACCTAAGCGGCAAAAATAGGGTAAACCCCCTAGTTCCTCTGAGAACTCCTTGGCCATGGTGGTCAAGCGGCTGCATATGTACACATCACCACCTAAGCTCTCCACTCAAGGCTGGGTGAGCTTTTCTTTCCCTTTACCTGCACCACATAGCACCCATGAGCCAAAGCCCAGCAAGAAAACACAATAACGCATGAATATAGTATCAACAATGATCATAATAATCATTCAGGACTTTCAGTCTAACATAGAGGAGTGACAGTTGAAAAGTGACTAAAGTGGGTTCCGTTCCCATTAGCCATGTGACGATAGGGTCACCTGGGCTTTACAAATAAGTGATCATTTCACTAGCTTATCAAGATAGGTGCTCGATGAACTAGTCACCAATATAACCTACCGCATGACCATAGGGTCACAACCATGGGATTCTTCTCCCTAGCCACGTGACAAGCAGTCACCTAGGCCTTTGGCCCTGGCTCTGAGTAACTAGTCCTAGACTAGTCAAGCACTTATAGTTTTCATTAACCTTAGGGTCGGTCCAGCATTAATGCTCTTAGATTCATTCAACGCTGATATCAATTAGTCTTGACCTAAACCCCACTCTCGGGACTCCGAAACATACCCACATGGTGAGTAGATTCGATCCCGGACCTTAAGGATTGAAACCTCGAGCCAAAAAAACCCTTAAAAACACTCAAAACGGGATTCTGAAGGAATAGAGTAGTGCTACAGCGCTACTCTCTAACGCCCCAGCGCTAATCTCATAACCAAAAACGGCCCCAGCCTAACCCTGGGTAGCGTTGTAGTGCCCCCCTTGTGGGTGTTATAGCGCTACACCCAGCCTGATCAGCCCCTGAATCTCTTCCTTCGACTCCTTCATTTCCAACTCGATTCCAATGCTTCCAAACCTCGAATTAAGTGCCAAATGAACCCAAAATCCATCCCCAAAAGCCCTAAGCATCACAACCACAAGAACCCTAGCCAAAAACTCCCAATAAAACCAATCAACCAACCTAGAAATCTCAAATGAAAACCAAGACGAAAACGGAGAAAACCAGAGATTTAGTGGCTAGAATCTTACCTCAAGCTCAGATTATGATGCTCTTCAATGGTGAAACACACTCCCAAGCTCTCAAGACCTATTTCCCAAGCTTGGTTCCTCAAGTTAGGCTCAAAATCCAAAGAGAAAATGAAGAGAAATGGTGCACGGTAGCTAACTTTGATACTCTGTTTTCCCCCTTCCTTCTACAGCCTTCATGGCTTAATACTATCCTATAGGTGAAAAGACCAAAATACCCCTAGGTCAAATAAAGGTTTCTAAAGGCTCCCAAGGGCAAAATTGACATTTTCCACCTATTTTGTTAATCATAATTAACGCTCTCCAATTCTCGTTAATCTCAATATTCTCAAACACCAATAATTCATATATCGTTAACCTTTCATTCCTAGCAATGCTCAAATCATTAAAATCACTCCGAGACTCACCCCGATCCCCGAACTTAATCCCGTTATGCCTAACCTGCTAATCTACACTCAAGATCGTCTCATGCCGAATGGCTCGAACAAATCCACATTATAATGTGGTCTCAACAGTATGTCACCGACATGCATACAAATATACAATTACGCCCTCAACGGGCAAAATTACCAAAACACTCTTGTAATGAAATGTGGACCCACATGCATGCACTTAACATCATATTATAATATAATTCACATAAACATGCATATAATCATTTAATGGCGTAATAAAACAATTATGGCCCTCCCGACCTACTAATCCAGCCATTAAACCGCATTAGGGATTTTGGGGCATTATAGATTCGGTCAGATCTTTAATTATTAAGTGCATTTGTTTTTTTGTTCTTTTTATCACTTAATGGATCTTACTGAAAAAGATCTATAATGGGCTCTTAATATTATTAATACATATACAACTCTCTCTTTTATTTTATTTCCTTTGACATATTAGGTATTCCACTTCTTCTTTTGTCTCTCTACCTCTCTGCCGCAATCAAATCAAGGTCAATTTTTTGCTTTTATATTTTTGTTTATTCTTATATTTTTTCTTTTGTTTTTTTGCTTAATATTTTGTCTAGAAAACATAAACGTATCAAATCAAGGTCAGTTTTTTGCTTTTATGTTTTTGTTTATTCTCATCTATTTCTTTTTTTTTTTTTTTGCTTGATATTTTGTCTAGAAATCATAAACTGATATAAAGTATATATATTATGTCATTTGTTTGTTCCCTCTCCAAAAACGTTTGATATACTTTCCAGAAATTGAAAATTTTGTGTATACTTACTTTATAATATTATATATATTATATCTATCATTGATTACTTTGTTATTTTTAATTTTCAATCCCAATCTTATTCACTTTCTTTGTCTTGATATGCTTTCATTTGTTGTTATTATATCTATCAAGATTGTGCCTTTTATTTGTTATTATATTTCTTATGTAACCTTATGTCACTCACATATTCTATATATTTTGTTGTAAACTTTTTTTTGCATAAATTTTTTTTTCAATATATATTATTTTTATATTAGTATATGGAACAATCTAGTGAAAATCAAAGAGTGAGTTGGAGGAATATGGATGTAGTAAAAACTTTTTTGGAGACTTGTATTCAAGAAGTTTCTCTAAATGGAAGACTTGGAAGTAGTTTGAAGCCAGATTCGTGGAATAAAGTTAGACAAGTGTTGGAGACTACTCATTCTTTCATTGCAAATCAAAAGCAAATGAAGAATCATTTTGATTATCTAAAGGATAAATATCAAGCTTGGTTTCCAATAACTAAGAAAACAGAGACTATTTATGATCCTACAACTAATACCATTCTTATGTCAAATGCTGAATGGGATGAGTAAATTAAGGTTATTTTTCTATGATCACTGTTTTATAATTTTAGATATTTAAGTTGCACATATTAAAATGCATTCTCTTTTTGTATTGGATATAGGCCCACCCAAAGGCAAAAGCATTGAAAACCTCTCCTTTACCCTTTCTGGATCTTTGTAGAGCACTCTTTGATGGTACTACTGCAACCGGAGTTTATGGTTGGAGTCCTAGTTGTACAATTCCTCGACCTGTTACCTCATCTACATCTCCTAATATGGAGACAGATGCTTTTTCTGAAGAAAGTGCACCTAGTAACCAAAATGATGACGCTGTAAACACTTCTCCATCTCAATATTCAAATCCTTTAGGAGGACAAAAGAAGAAAAGAAAGCTCTCGTCTCAATAAGATATTGATGATAAGATGTCTGTTGCATTGGAGTTGTTAATTAAAAAGAATAGCGGTCCTAAAGTTGAGGACTGCTTGGAAAAATTAGATGGACTTGGATGGGAGGAGCCATTGTATAGTGCAACTATTAGTATACTTTGCAAAGGTGATAGCTATAGAAAAGCATGGATGAACATGAAAGACGTCAACATAATGGAGAATTGGGTTAAGGCTATGGGGAAAAAATTGGGATATTTTTTATATAGTTATTTAAGTTATAATTATGCTTAGATAACTTTTTATTTGTTACATTATGTCATACTTTTTCCCTTTGTGTATCGAAGTTTATTGATCTATTACAATGATCTATGAATGTTTCATTTTCAATCCTAGTATTATTTATGTTCCTCTAAAGTGGCTATAATTTTCTTAACAGATTTAATATGGATTTTGAGGATCAACTTTTACTCTTAATGATTTTCTATTGGTATGTATGTCGTAAACGCAACTATTTACCTAGAGTTAAAGATAATACATCAACTCTATCCGGTGCAAGATACACTTTGGAGTTATTATATGGCTCAAATCGACAATGCATAGAGTTGATGTGGATGTCTTGTGATGCATTTGTTCTTTTGTGCAATCACTTTAGACAAAGAGAATGGATTAAAGATAGTAAGCATGTATCAGTTGAAGAAAAGATAGCAATGTTTTTAATTATCATAGCACATAATGAGCGATTTATTGTCATGAAGTGAACATAATGAGCGATTTATTGTCATGAAGCGAAGATTTCAACATTCTTCACAAACTGTTCACAAGTATTTTCATGAGGTTCTTGAAGCAATGATGCACTTTGCAAAAGAGATAATAGTACCCACAATTGATCTTGATTCCAATATTCCAATTGCTCAAAAAAATATCAGAAAATTTTTTAAGGTATTGTATTTTTAAATCATAATTGTATTAATAAAATATTTGTTATAAATATTTGAACTTATAAATTTATTGCAGGGGCAATTGGTGCACTTGATGGAACACTAGTGGATGCTATAATCCCACTTGATAAACAAATTGATTATAGAGGAAGAGGAAAGGGTAACTGCTACCAAAATGTTCTAGAAATATGTGACTTCAACATGGTCTTTACTTATGTTTATGCAGGATGGGAAGGAGTAGCACATGATTCGTGAGTTCTAAAAGAGATAGTAGTTAATCCAAATAATTGTTTTCCATTTCCTTCTCCAAGTAAGTGATTAGTGAAATGTAATTTATTAGGACGATAACTCAATTCTCTATTTTAACTAATTTAACATTTTTATGTGTATAAATTTCAGATAAGTATTACCTACGTGATGCAACATATCCATTTACTCAGGGATTTTTACCTCCTTACCATAATGTTTGATATTAGTTAGGAGATTATCGTCGTAGGGATGTTGTAATGAAAGAGGAGAGGTTTGACCATGCTCATGCTCAACTTAGAAATGTTATTGAACGTTCATTTGGAGTTTTTGAAACCAAGATTTCCAATACTAGATAAGATGGCTCCATATGAGTTTCATGTCCAAAGAGATGTTGTTATTGCATGTTTTGCAATTAACAATTTTATCAGGAAAGAGCGTATCAATGATGAATTATTCAATCAGTTTGATCAACCTCAAGTAATCTTTGAGGAAGGACTAGAAGAACAAATATTGGAGGAAACAAATGAACCCAGTTGGAGAGCAGAAGATGCACAGTTCATGAACAATTTGAGGAATGAACTTGCACTAAAGCTAATGCAAAGAAGAGGAAACAATTAATACTTTAAATTCTTAAAATTGATTATGTTTTGTATTTGAATATTTGAATACTTTTTTTAAATAAAATATAATATTATAAATTTATTAATAATATATAATTAAAAATTCTGATATGATATCTTATTATTCAGATGTGCATTCAGATGTGAAAAAAACAAACAGTCTTAATATTTCTGTATTCAGATTCAGATATGATATCTTATTATTCAGATGTGCATTCAGATTCAGATGTCTGGAACTTAAAAAAACAAATGCACCCTAAGCCTATGTCTGGAGAACCTCTGCTCCTTTATTTGGCTGTGACAGAAATGCAGTTAGTGCCGTGTTAGTCCGAGAAGAAGACCGTGCTCAAAAGCCAGTATATTATATAAGCAAGAGACTTCTCGGAGCTGAGTCACGATACCCACTGATAGAGAAGCTGGCATTCTGTCTGATATTGGCTTCCAGGAAGCTCCGGCCATATTTTCAGTCTCATTCAATCAACGTCTTGACTGACCAACCCTTAAAACAGGTGCTACAAAAACCTGAAACGTCGAGACATCTGTTAAAATGGGCTATCGAACTTAGCCAATTCGAGATACTATACATGCCATGGACCGCAATCAAAAGTCAGGTCCTTGCTGATTTTGTGGCTGAATGCACCGAATATCAAGATGAGCTCTTGAAGGAACCAGTGCAGGAATTATGGAAAATCTCCGTGGATGGATCATCAAACGAGAATGGATCGGGAGAAAGGATCATCTTAATCTCCCCATAAGGGCATCGATTCCATACAACTCTGAGATTCGAATTCGAAGCATCCAACAACGAAGCTGAATATGAGGCTTTACTAGCTGGGCTGAGAGTGGCAAGGGAGCTCGAGGCAAAATATGTCCAATGCTAAAGTGATTCTTAGCTCGTGATTAATCAAGTGTTGGGAGAATATCAAGCTTGAGGTACCAAGATGGTGGCCTACCTAGCTAAGGTGAAGGGAGAGATGTCCGAATTTGAGTATAGTACTATTGAACAGATACCTCACAAGCAGAACTCTAATGCTAACGCTTTGGAAAGGCTTGCAACCACCAAGGAAGCTGAGACATTGAATGTCATGTCAATGGAATTCTTGGAGAATACGAGTGTAACAGAAATGGTAGGAGTCGAAATGATCGACACAAGACCAACCTGGATGACTCCCATAATGGAATACCTCACAACAGGAAGGCTACCTAAGGATAGAAAGGATGCAAGAAAAATACTATTTCAAGCTCTGAGGTATGTGATAGTGGATGGGACATTGTACCGATGTGGTCATTCATTTCCTCTCCTATGATGTGTTCTATCCGAGGAAGCTAAAACCATTTTGCAAGAAGTGCACGAAGGCTTTTGTGGAGATCATGTTGGGGGCAAAACCTAGCACTGAAAATACTGAGGCAAGGCTATTTTTGGCCCACTCTAACAAAAGATTCAATCTCATATGTCCAGAAGTGCGACAAATGCCAACGTTTTTCCATTATTGCCTGAGCTACTCCAGTTGAGTTAACGATGATCTCATCCTCGTAGACATTTGCAATATGGGGAATCGACATAATATGGTCCTTACCTATGGGAAAGGGAGGAGTTCGTTACGCGGTGGTGGTGATCGACTATTTCACGAAGTGGGTAGAAGCCGAACCTCTGGAAACCACCACTTCAAAGAGAATCCTAGACTTCCTAGTGAAGAGTATAATATGTCGATTTGGGCTTCCTAAAAAGATCGTGTCAGACAATGGGACACAATTCGACAATGATCTCTTCACTGACTTCTGTGAAAAATACGACATTATTAAGAGTTTCTCCTCAGTAGCGTATCCGCAGGCCAATGGACATGTCAAGGCTGTAAACAAACCCTAAAGGCGAGCGCGAAGAAGAGGTTAGACGAGGCCAAAGGATTATGGCCCGAACAACTCCCACAAGTACTTTGGGCATACCGAACTTCTCACAGAACCTCCACGGGACATACTCCTTTTTCCTTAACTTTTGGAACCGAGGTCGTCCTTCCAGTCGAAGCCATGGTAGCCACTCACAGGCAAAGGACATTCAACCAGGAGCAAAATGAGGGGCTACTTAACGCATCCCTCGATCTGATTGAAGAAAAACGAGAAGAGTCGCAGTTACAGCTCTCCCATTACCAACAAAAAATCACTCGCTATTTTAATTCTAAAGTTAAGACGCGTAGATTTGGATTGGGCGACCTGGTTCTCTGAAGGGTATTTCTTGCAAATAAAGATCCCAAGGATGGTGTTTTAGGCCCAAATTGAGAGGGACCATATCAAGTCATTGAGGTTTTGTGAGAATGAACTTTCAAGATAGCTCAGCTGAATGGGGAAGTACTCCCATAGACCTGGAATGCCCTACATTTGAAAAAATATTATCAGTAGCACCACAATCAATGTAAGGGTTATTTATAAAAGCCATTTTATTAAATAATAGGTGGGTTATTAAATAATCTTTAAGATAGCACGAGTTCGTGTTCTAGTTTTGTAAAAGCAACCAAGAAAGTTTCTACATTCTGGTTACTTGGGGGGCATATAACTCGAGATTGGAAAAATTAAGCTTGCTTGGTAAGTTGAAATCATTTAAAATCATGGACGTAACCAAGTCCAAAACTTAGAGGCTTGGAAAAATTGATTATTCGACAACTTTTTAAGAGCTCGAGTTTTCAATAAACCTAGCGCGAACTAAGTTGAAATCGTTTAAAATCCTGGACGTAACTAGGTCCAAAACTTAGAGGCTTGGAAAAATTAATTATTTGACAACTTTTTAAGAGCTCGAGTTTTCAATAAACCTAGCCCGAACTAAGTTGAAATCATTTAAAATCCTGGACGTAACCAATTCTGAGATTTAGAAGTTGGGAAAAAAATTTAATATCAAAGGGCTTGTTAAAGCTCGAGTTATCAATAAACCTAACACGAACTAAGTTTAAATCAACCCTAGACGCAACCAGGTCCGAAACTTGGAAAGTTGGGAAAATTGTTTAATATCATGGGCTTCTTAAAGCTCGTGTTATCAATAAACCTACCACGAACCAAGTTTAAATAAATTAAAAACCTTGGATATAACCAGGTTCAAGGCCTGACTCTTAACAAGTATGATACAAATCAACACACAAAACTTGGATATAACCGAGCACAAAATATCTATCCCGATCTAAAAATCAATTCCTAAAATCTCGAATGTACAAATAAGGATTCATAAACATGAGAGATAGTAAAGGAAAGATAAATGGATTGAAAAGTTAGATGTATATTGAAATTATCCTGAGGAGAAAAACCTCGAATTGAGCCCAAAGGCAATTATTTAATAAAAAAAATTGTTAAGCAATTACAAACAAATACAAAAAAGGGGGGTATCACTGAGCTCCACCAGCTTGCTCCAAAGATGTGACCTCCTCGCCATCCCCCTCGGCTGCTAGGAAGCCTCCCCAGTCTCTGACAGTTCTTGCAAAATCTAAGCCTTGAATTTTGCAAGGTACGGATCCCACAGCCTGGGATCCATGAAAGAGAAGTTCCCATCCTAGTTGACGGCCCAGCACTGGTATAGCATCTCTTCCATGGACAACAATGAGGTCGATCCCACCATAGCCAATCAAGATTCAGAGATGGCCATGGATATAATGAAGCCGACTCCGGCAAAGGAAATGCTGGTCGGATGAATAACAAAAGAGGTGGAAACAGGAATCAGCCACCTCAGGATGACCAACCCGGCAGACGGGACGCTAGGGGGCAATCCAGACAGAATAATGTCTTTAACCGGCTCGGAGCTAGCGAGCAGCGGAGAAGATACGAAGACTTCAGAGATGTGCTCAACGATTGCCGCGAGCGGCATGGCGAGAACATCCCCCCAGCAACAGAGGCCACAACGATTCCTGTCACTGTGCAGGCCCAGATAGATGCCCTCAACCAGGTTGTGCAACAGCTGGTCAGGGGAAGAACATCTTACATCGACCAGGACAGGAGGAAAGGTACTCCTTTCATCCAGAGGATAGCTATGGCAGAGACTCCTAGCAAGTTTAAAATGCCTACGCTTCTGAACTTTGATGGGTACGGTGACCCGGTATCTCACGTTAATAAATTTGAGATACAAATGGACATTCAGAAAGTGTCCGAAGATGCTCGGTGCAGGATCTTCCCTACCACACTTTCTGACGCTGCGCAGGAGTGGTTTTTCAAGTTCCCTCCTACGAGTATAGTTTCCTGGGAAATGTTAGTAAGGGAGTTTTACGGACAGTTCTACGCAGGTCGTGTACACCCGACCGAGGCAAACCAGCTGGTTGAAATTCACCAGCAGGATGGAGAATTGCTAAAGGACTACATCCAGCGCTTTATGCGAGCAGCGGCTGGAGCGAAAACAGTGGGGGACGAGGGCAAAATGATGGCCATAACCGCAGGGGTTAGGCGTCGCTCCCCCCGCAAAGATGGGGTTAGAACTACCCAGGAATTCTTGGACCGGGCTGATCGTTACATCAAGCTCGAAGATGCCATTGCCGATGATGGAAAGCCTTCAGGCAAGGATAAGAAGGTTGTCGAGCCCGCCAAAGCCGCCAATGGGTCTAAACCCAACGGCAACGGGAACGGTAACACCAATGGCAAGAATGGTGGAAAACGGCCACACAATGAGCCTTCCACCTCCGACAATAAACGAGCCAAGGGTAACCATTATGAACCTCGGTTCACTAATACACTGCCCTTGTTGAGTCTCGGGGAGAGGTTTATCAGGCCACGAGTTCCAGTGTGCCTTATAAGAAGCATGCCCCCATTCGAAAGGATATTTCGAAAAGAGACACTACCAAGTTCTGTCGCTATCATAGTGACAACGGACATGATACCAACGAATGCAACCAGCTGAAGGATGAAATCGAGTTCCTTATTAGACAAGGACACTTGAGAAGATACGTACGGGCCTCGGGAAATTCCCAACGAGAAGCTCCAGGTGGCAACGAGCAAGCGCCAACACGCCAACGCTCGCCACCTTTGCAGCCTGCCCCCATGACTGGCACACTGTTAACCATCTGTGGAGGCCCGCACCTCGCGGGAAATAGCGGAAAGGCCAGGGAACGATACGCTTGGACTCTGCGCCACGACCAAGACATCGAGATGATGACTGTGGAGGACCGCGCACCAAAAAAGGCTCGGTCAGAAGAGGGCGAGATAACCTTCTCTGATAGCGATGCCCAACATGTCCGGTTCCCACATTCCGATCCGCTAGTCGTGGATATCCAAATGGCCAACATGATGGTGAAGAGAGTGTTGGTCGATACAGGAAGTTCGTTGAATATCCTATATAAATCTTCGCTGGAACGCATGAAATTGTCCGTCAAGGACTTGGAGCCCTGCAACCAGACAATATACGGCTTCTCTGGTGAGGGACTCGCCCCTGCCGGATCAATCAGACTACCAGTGACGACAGGTACAGCGCCTGCTACCAGGACATTACTCGCTACTTTTGTAGTAGTCGATTGTCCTTCGGCGTACAATGCCGTCATTGGGAGGCCTATACTGGTTGATCTACGGGCCGTCATCTCTATGTGGCACTTAGCCATGAAGTTTCCGACAGATGCAGGGGTAGGACGCGTGTTGGGGAACCAGAGGGAAGCCAGAGAGTGCTATAACGCCTCAGTCACGAAGGCGAAAAAGGGAACATCGAAGAGCACTACCTCAGATAGGTTGCAAATGGCAGTTGATACACAAGCCCAATCCGGTGATGAGGTCACCAAATAGGGTGTTGCCCAAAGTGAGGATAGAGATCTAGATCCTCGCTTTGGATATTTTGAAGAGAATGTTGGACCCGTCGAGGACCTGGAAGAGGTCCAACTCGATGAAAAAGACTTGACCAAAGTCGTAAAGGTCGGGAAAAATCTAGAACCAACCACGAAGCATACACTGGTGGAATTTTTGCGGAGGAACCAGGAAGTCTTTGCCTGGTCGCACAAAGACATGGCTGGGATAGACCCTGCAGTTATCAGCCATGTCCTGAACATAGACAAAACTTTTCCACCCATACAACAAAAAAGAAGGTTGCTCGATAAGGAGCAATTGAGAGCCTTAAAAGAAGAAGTTGAAAGATTAAAGGAGAATGGGTTCATCAGGGTGGCGTTTTATCCATCGTGGGTCTCCAATCCAGTGCTGGTTCCCAAGCCTAACAGCAAATGGCGAACCTGTGTGGATTTCACAGACCTCAATAAAGCCTGCCCAAAGGATTGCTTCCCACTCCCAAGAATCGACCAGTTGGTCGATGCTACTGCAGGACACGAGATCCTCTCGTTCATGGATACATATTTGGGCTACAATCAGATTAGCATGCATCCCCCTGACGAGGATCACACCATCTTTCGGACCGATACAGGCTTATACTGTTATAAAGTAATGCCCTTCGGACTGAAAAACGCAGGTGCGACTTACCAGCGGCTAGTCAACCACATGTTTAAGGAGTTGATCGGAGTAAACATGGAGGTGTACGTGGACGACATGCTGGTAAAGTCTAAAAAGGCAGAAGGACATGTGAAGGATTTACAAGAATGTTTTGATGTACTAAACAAGTACCAGATGAAATTAAATCCTCTCAAATGTTCCTTCGGAGTTGGATCAGGGAAGTTTTTGGGGTTCATTATAAATTCAAGAGGAATCGAGGCCAACCCCGGCAAAATAAAAGCCCTGATTGACATGAAATCGCCAGAGAGAATCAAAGATGTACAAAGTCTAACCGAGAGAATCGCAGCCCTGAGTAGATTTATTTCGAAGTCAACGGACAAATGTGTCCCTTTTTTCAATCTACTTAGGGGCAATAAGAAGTTTGAATGGACAGGAGATTGCGAGCAAGCTTTTCAGGCCTTGAAGACTCACATGGCACAGCCTCCCATTTTATCCAAGCCGATCGAGGGGGAAACTTTGTTCATTTACCTGGCGATCACGGAAGTTGCTGCTAGTGCGGTACTAGTACGCGAGGAAGAAGGCGTACAAAAAGCGGTCTACTATGTTAGCAAGAGGCTGATTGGGGCAGAACTGAGATATCCGCCCATTGAAAGGTTAGCATATTGCTTAATCCTAGCCTCAAGGAAGCTACACCCGTACTTCCAAGCCCATCCCATCACAATCTTAACTGACCAGCCCCTTCGGCAAGTCCTCCAAAAACCAGAGGCGGCTGGGCGCTTGTTAAAATGGCAGTCGAACTAGGGCAGTTTGATATCACATATTCATCGCGAGCAGCAGTAAAAGGACAAGTCTTGGCTGATCTTATTGCAGAGTTCACCGAACTCCCAGACAGTGAACAGTACAAACAGCCTAGTGCGCCTGAGCCTCAAGAGAAAGCTCCTTCGTGGAAGTTATTCACGGATGGATCGTCCAATGAATCCCACGCAGGAGCGGGAGTGATCTTGATAACGCCGGAAGGGCATCGATTTCACTGCGCCATTAGATTCGACTTCACCGTGTCAAATAATGAAGTCGAATACGAAGCCCTCCTCGCTGGACTGAGAATGGCCAAAGACATGGGCATAAAGACGCTTGATATTTACAGCGATTCACAGCTGGTGGTGAATCAAGTTCTAGGGGAATATCAAGCGCGAGGCTTAAAAATGGTGGCCTACTTGAATAAAACCAAAGACCTGCTAGCCCAGCTCACGAAGTATACCCTCTAGCAAATACCGCGGGATCAGAATTCAAATGAAGATGCCTTAGCTAAACTCGCAAGCGCGAAAGATGCTGACACTTTGAACATTGTGCCAGTAGAAAGATTGAGTGAGCCAAGAATGTGGGCAATAGAAGCCAGTATGGAAATTCGAATGGAGGATACATGGATGGCGCCTTACTTGGAGTATCTGACAAAAGGTGTATTACCAACAGATAGAAACAAAGCCAGAACTCTGCAAAGGCAGGCCGCTAGGTACATACTGGTCGATGGTGTCATGTACAGAAGAGGATATTCCATGCCACTACTCAGGTGTATTACACCAGAAAAAGCTAAGGAGCTAATGAGAGAGGTACATGAAGGCTTCTGCAGGGATCACGCTGGGGGGCAGAGTTTGGCAAAAAAGATTCTAAGGCAAGGATACTTCTGGCCAACTATGAACGAGGATTCGATGGAATTTGTACGAAGATGTGATAAATGTCAAAGGTTCTCCAAAATTCCACGAGCAGCTCCAAGCGAGTTGAAACAGATGCAGAGCCCATGGCCTTTTACGGTATGGGGGATAGATTTGATTGGATCCCTACCAACGGGAAAAGGCGGAGTAAAGTACGCAATCGTGGCAGTTGATTACTTCACCAAATGGGCCGAAGCTGAACCACTCGCTACCATAACGACCAAGAAAGTTCTTGACTTTGTCATCAAGAACATTGTTTGCCGGTATGGTTTGCCCCGAAAGATAGTTTCAGACAACGGAACCCAATTTGACAGCGACTTGTTTACCAACTTCTGTGAAAGGCACGGAGTTATCAAAAGCTTTTCTTCAGTTGCGCATCCCCAAGCAAACGGGCAGGTCGAAGCCGTGAATAAGACTCTTAAGGACACTCTGAAAAAAAGGCTCGAAGACACTAAAGGAGCATGGACAGAGCAGCTACCTGAAGTCCTCTGGCCGTATAGAACGTCTCACCGAACAGCGATAGGTCATACCCCATTTTCCTTAGCCTACGGATATGAGGCTATGTTACCTGTCGAGCTAGATCCCCCCTCACATCGACGCTTAACATACGATCAGGACCAGAATAGCCAATTGATGATGGAGTCCCTAGACTCAATTGATGAGATACGAGAAAAAGCCCAACTCCGAGTTGCTGCGTACCAGCAAAAGGTCGCCCGGTACTTTAACTCAAAAGTAAAAGAAAGAAAATTCAACATCGGTGACTTGGTGCTACGACGAGTTTTCTTGAATACCCGCGACCCCACTGTTGGAGTACTCGGACCTAACTGGGAAGGACCTTACCAGATTGAAGAAGTCCTTCACCCGGGCACCTACAAACTTGTACGCCTAAACAGAGATCTCGTTCCACGTTATTGGAATGGAGAACACCTGCGCAAGTATTATCAGTGAACAGTTCTTTTTAAAGAACTGGCTTGTATTAAAATTCTACTTTTTACAAGTTTTGCAAAAAGGGTTAGCCACGTTGTATGGCTAATCGCTTATAAATGTAAGATCTTTTTTTTAAGATCACTCGTAAAGACATGTTTAGTCCATTTTTAATACGAGATTATAAGGGACTGTGCGCAGCCAGTCATTCTTGCCAACTATTGTAAATTTATTTTTACAAGTATTTGTTCATTACGTGTGTTGTTTTGCTGTATTACAAGTGTTAAATTTTGCAACGAGCAGTAATGTTCGCACAGGTCGTGGTCAAGGCAAGTGACCCAGGACCTAAAGCTCCTCGATCGCTTGGGAGGCATATAAGGTACATCGATAGCAAAGCATACCACGAGGTATGTAAACACATGAACAAAATAAGTGAAAGCATGCTACGGTACTTAGAGTATTTTTCAAAATTTATGATTTTGTTAAATCAAACCAAAGTACTATGCTAAGTTTGGTCATGCGAACAGGTATTATAATAAAAGATTATAATATCAAAGGCAAACGTTTACACCGCGAGCATTAGCGCTCGGATGTAAAAATAGAATTAAAAGGAATAAAAACCTTTACACCACGAGCAGTATTGCTTGGATGTAATTGTTCAAGCATAAGCAAAAGAGATGCCCTCGCAGCAATAAAATTAAAAAAAGGATTGTCTTTACAAAAAAACCCGTGGGCCATAAAGCGAAAAAAGAAAAAAAATAAATATTAATTTTGCTGGAGGGCAGGAGGGTCTTCTAGATTAGGAGCGTTTGGACTAGCCGGAGGTTTAACCACAGCAGCAGCAGCAGGAGTTTGGGCCTTGGCTTTCTCTTCTGCGTCCAGCCGAGCAACACACTACATCATCAGTGTCTCTTGCAACTGCTCGGAGAGATAGCTAATGTCTGCCTCCCGATTGTGCTTCCTGAAGTCGTAGAAGCAGAGGAAGGTGGCTTCCTTATAATTCTTCAGAGTTTTAACTCTGTCCTCCTCAAGATCGCACACCCGTTCCTCAAGCTTCTTTACCTCATCCCTGCTGGCGGTCAGGTCGAGTGTGAGCTACTTGCACTCTTGGGTGTTGAGTTTACAGTTCTCCTTCCATTTGTGCCGCTCGTCGATGGCTTTATTCTGGGCTGCTTCGCTCTCCTGAAGCTCTCGAGTAAGAGTGGATTGGTCCTCGCATAGCTTCTCGTTCAGCTTAGCCATCTCCTTGTTCTCCTCGAGCAGCTTAGCCTTCTCATCCTCAAGCGCTTGCGTGGCCTGGGCAAGCCTGGAGTCAAAGTTCCTCTCTCAAGAAACCATCGCCCCAGCGCGACGCCAGCTGGTAGTCAAGGACAAAAACCCCTGAAGAAAAATGTGAGTTAAGAAAGGAAGTTTAGCATAAATGACAAAGCAGCGAAAGACGACTTACACTGGCTATCTCGTTCAGCCCCCTGTTAATGATTTCATTGATGTCCATCGTGGCAGTGTCAGTGATGGCGACCTGGGCGCGCTTATGCGTGGAGAGCCGATATAATCTCTCCCTGGCCATGCCAACTATGTGGCTGGGCAGGGAGCCTTCAAACAATTGGTCTGTGGTCTCTTTGTCTGCGGCCTTTGAGGAAGGCTGAGGGTCGGCAGGCGTGGGAGTTTGCTGCTCAGGGGCAAGCAGATGTGTTAAGTTCTCTTTGGAGGGGGCGTCGGTGGGAGCGTCTTCTGTTCGGGCTTTCTTTGAATGGGTCTTGCTACTTTCCCCACGAGCTCTTTTGCTGTCCTTCTTCGGGACAGAAGCTTCGACAGCAGCTTGGTAATGAGCAAAGAAGTCCCCGGGGTCCATGCCTGCACAAAGAATGGCATTTCAAACGATAAGATTAAAGGCTCGCAGAGAAACAAAGGATAGAATATAAGAGATGCAAAAGTAAGGTACCCGAGCTACACCTACTGGCCGTAACATTATCTACTGAACTACCTAGTTCCTAGAAGAAATCTGAATTTAAAAAAGGAGCGTTCCTAAAGTTGCCGTCCCCATCAAACAGGTGGATGGGAATGGGCAAGTTATTTGAAAATGAGAATGGTGTACCGTATACATCCGACGAGTCGTCAGACTGTTCAGCAGGCTCAGCAGCCTTTTGTTTCCCCTTGCCCTTGGGGACCGACGGTTCTGCTGCTCGGTGGGGAGCAGCGGGTTCCCTGATTGTAACCCCAGTTGGCCTCCTCCTAGGAGGGGGTGACTGAGGCTGCTGCTCGGGACCCTGCTCGCGTCCCACGCCAGCATGGACACCACCCGTCGTAGGTTCGCTGGTCGTAGGAGGGGAGCCCTTAAGGCCAGCCAACCTAAGGTTAGCCTCAGTAATCAAGTTTTTCACACTCTTAGCAGCATTGGACATGCTGGCTAAGAGTGCTGCCCTCGACTCCATTCCTGGAGTGGGGGTCGGGCGTAACCATGGACCTGGAGTACAGTGGAACAGTAGAGTATTATGACAAGAAAAAATTTAAAGGGCAAGAACTACTGGTTTAAGGTTCGTTATTCCCCTTACCTCCTCAGGTGAATTCCAGGTTGTTCACAGCAATGTCAGGTGTGAGAAAGTATTCCAGGTGATACTTCCCCACATTGGAGATATGGGTGGTCTCGGACAGAAACATGCGTCCAGTCTCCTGATGGCAAAAATGGAAGAACCCCGTACCGTCCTGGTTGGGGTTGGACTTAAGGTCAAAAATATAATTGACCTCATGAGGAGAAGGGGCTGGCCATTTCTTGAGTTTGTAAAGGATATAGAGCGCGGTCAGCATCCTATATCCATTCGGGGTAATCTGAAAAGGGGCCACCCCGAAGTAATTAGCCACCCCTTGGAAAAATGAATGCAGAGGCAGGGTGGCACCCGCCTCGATATGGTATCTCGACCAGGCGCTATAAGCCCCCCTGGCAGGTTGGCTCGCTGGTCGATGGAAGGTCTGACTAGGGTCACCCCCGTCAGATTGTACTTAGTTAAATAATTGGAGACCATGCGAATGGTCACCGTGCTCGGAGATACCACGTGCCACTCGACTACCGACTGGTCGGCATGACGAGGACGGGCACGCGCCTGAACTTCGGTCTCAGGAGAAAATTCTCGTCGACCACTGGTCGAGGGGGCATCAGTAGGAGGCTGACTTGGAGAAGGGTTGCGTCTTTTTCTGGCCTTGGTTTTTGTTCTGGCCATTTTCTGGGTAGGAGCTGGTGGAGGATTTGGGTTAGAGCGTGAGAATGGAATTTCTAGAATTATCGTGGATGGATTCTCTTCGCCTTCGAGCAGTTGGGCTAAGAGATTGTCTTCGATAGGTCTTTCTCCTCCCCAAGGGTATTGCATATGAACTGCAAACAGACAATGGAGGAGATAAGACAATCTGCGAAGTAGTGTGGGGAAGCTGGGATAACGTTGCTCGTGCCTAAATAGCCAGCAGCATCCTAATCCTACACTAACTTCAACGCGGGTAAATAAAAAAAAAAAGAGCAGGGAAAGAAGAACGTTTTCTGAAAAGAACCTTTTTTCAACTCCCAAAGGGCGGGAAAAAATTTCAGTTTTTTCGTCTAGCTTAAAGGTTGAATCTTTCGACAACCTAACGTCCCAAATGAGAAACTCTATCTATCAAAGTACTGATCTAACCCATACAAGGCATGATGATGCACTTCTACAGAATATTAGGCGATTTATACCAAAAACCCTAAAAACCCTATTCAAGAACGCAGACATATCAGAGCAAAAAAATAGCATGCATGGCGTAGTACGGAGCTTAAAGGATGGAATCCTTACCTGAGAGGAAGAGGGGATTCGCAAGAAAATGAAAACTTGAGGCGGAAGACCTGCGGCACGACATCGAACTGGTTTTCGAAGCTCTGAACACTGGTGCAAGTTCTTGAAAATTTTGGCGAAAATGACGGGTAAAGGTTTCTTGAAAAAGAAGAAAGGCTACTTACAGAAGATCAAAGGGGTAGCCAAAAGGCGGTAATCATCACTTCCCACTTTCAAAACGTGGGGAAGTGGACAAGCCGTCAGATTGCCTTTTTGGAAACCGAAAAGACTTGATTAGACATAATTATGTCACAGTTTTTGAAAATGCACGGGGATTCTGACAGACGTGGGAAGACGAACGATTGTTCCTTTAAGTTTCTTTATTACTGGTCGCACTAAACAAACTTGGGGGGCAACTGTTATCCCAAAAATCAGAAGTGAATGACGTGGCAGGAATTAATTGCACGTGGCTGACACCTGGCAAAACCTGTGTTCGACTATCGACCAGGAAGATGTTCGGAGTTATGCTGTCGATCTCTTCATACGACCAGTCTGGTCGTATGCATGTAACACGCGAAGGAAATCTTAGGCAGTTATGATGGAATCCGAAATTCTCTCCCATGATTTCCTGAGTATCCGATTATTTAGGAAATAATATCTGTAACAAATCAATGTAAATCTTCCCTGAGATTATAAATAGAAGAAGAGGGCTCAGAGAAGGGGATCCGACCTTTTTTCTCTTTTTCGGACATCTAAATCGCTGGAGTTTAGAGTAATCATATCAATCATATTGTATTGTTCTTCAAAGGTTAGTGAAACTCATTGAACCCTAGTTCTTTGATCACTCCTTTGACTCTCATACCAATAACAATCTAAGTGGACGTAGGTTATTACCAGATTCTGGGGCCGAACTACTATAAAATACCGTGTTCTTATTATTTTCGCTATTACCTTCTTTTCAACGCATTCATCCACGTCAAGCGTATTTTGACTCCGTGTCAGTTGCCCAAAATCAGGGTCAACAAACATGGTGAAGAACAAAAGTCCATTAATAAAACTCTTAAAACCAAAGAATGAGATACTTACAGTGTGTTCTTCGAGGGTGATATGTAGACTTTGCGAAGGGAAGTTCCTGGAACACTTCTGGATGACTGGGTACAGTGAAAGATTTTTGGGGATTTCTGGGAAAGAAGAAAGGCTCGGATGTGCAGAAGAGGAAAATTTTTAAATGAAAGGTGGTGAAGTCTGAAACTTGGCCATCCCTTTTATACGTAAATTGTGTAGATTGTTCTGGGCCATCCAATTGGGTTAGTTCAAGATCCAAGGACCAAGGTTAAATAGACAAATTGGCGGCAAAAAGGTGACAAGACAATTATTTCAGTCCTCGAAACCCGAATAGACGCCAATTGTAGTACACCACGTGTCCAATACTCGAGTAGTGGGCAGGCATGGTTTTGTGTAACAGAAGTCTAAAAGCCCCTACTGTGTAGGTCAGAAAGTGACAACGTCATACACGAGCAGGAGCTTGGGGGGCAAATGTTGTACCCTAATTTTAGCCCGAGTTCATTCATTCAGTTCAGGTACAGCTAGCAAATAAATATACGGAGAAATAACCAAGGGAATGATATATGCTTTATCCACGTAGACAACTCCAGTTTCATGTGGACACGTGTGGTATTAGGCGTCCTGGATTTAATCCGAGATATAGACACGAAGGTTGTGAAGTGCGAGCTCATAATATTCAAACGGCTGTCGAAGTACAATCTTGGAGGAGATATTCAGCACGTGGTAATTCGAAGCACACCCGCAGATCCCCAGAGACTTGGGTCCTTTTATGCGTTTATTTATGACTAGGCTGTCATATTTAATGTCTCAGATATTAGGAGAACATTTACTATATGATAAAATCATAACCCATTATAAATGGGAAATATATGTATTAAATGTAATAAATATGTATATGCGTGATTGACTCACGCGGTTACCCAAACCTGTCTATGGAATTCCCTTATAAATACTGGGAATGTAGGACAGGGAGGGGGACCATTATTCTGTAATACTGAAACTCTGCCAAAATAGAGAGAAAAACAACAATAATATAGACTCGTGGACTAGGTGGATTTTAACCACTGAACCACGTATTTGTGTTCTTGTGAATTCATTTCATTTTTCATTACGGTTTATTACTAAGCACTAATCTACCTTATTATTTCTTAATACACTGTTGGCAAAAAATCACGTCAACTGAAATCTTTATATTAATTTGTTATTATATATATAATCAAATCTATATATTATATAAATGAGAGCTTTAAGGAGATATGTGGCACTATAAAATTGTTCTAAAACACTTTATCTATTTTCTCATTTAATCTAATTTTTTATTCATTTTATAGATTATAATAATATATTAATTTTAAAAAATTATAAGTAATTACATATTTTTTAAATTTAAATAAGATATTTACAAGATATTATTATATACTCTATCTATTTTATACGTTTAAAAAACTATATAGATTATAATTATATAGTAATTTAAAAAAATGTAAGCAGTTACATTTTTTTTAAAATTTAAATAAGATATTTACAATATATTATTATTTACTCTATTTATTTTACATGTTTACAAAAATGAAGTAGTAATAAAAAATAAAAACAAAAGACGTAACTACTAACTATGCCTATATATAAATTAATACAATCAAAAAACATATTTTATAAATTAATGTAGAAATATATTTTACATAAATGTTATATAATTTTACATATATGTGTTTTAAAAAAAGTAGTTTAAAAATAGCATTTATCTATAGATAAAAAACCTAAAGAGCTATTAATTAATACTTAAATATCTAACTTTTAAAAAAAAAAAAAAAGTTAAAAATTTTCAAATTCCAAACTAAAATATCTTAACAATTAAAAATATCAATATATGTACACATCAATATATATACACATAATATTATTTTAATTAAAAATTTATTTAAAGAGATATTAAAACGTAAAAAATTTCAAATTCAAAACTTAAATATATTAACAATTAAAAATATCAATATATATACACACATAATATTAATTTGATTAATAATTTATTTAACTTCATGACTTGACTCTCAATTACTCAAGTGAGTAATAATCAATAATTCAAGTTTCAAGGTATTCAATCTCTCTGTATATATGAATATATGTGTATATATACAAAATGTATATCTAAAAGTGTTAGTTTGTGTATATCCTATTATTATCATTTCCAAGTGTACCAACATATCATAAAGTCTTTGTATATCATAATTTATTAGCTTCATGGCTTGACTCTCAAAAGAGTAGTAATCAATAATTCTAGTTTTAAGGTAAAAATCTCTCTCTCTCTCTCTATATATATATACATATATATCTACATGAATATATGTGTATATATATAGAGATTGTATATCCAAAAATATTGGTTTGTGTATATTCTATGTGTATCATTTTCAAATGTACCAACATTTCTTTAAGTTTTTCGTGTATCATACACACGCACATGACTTTCAAATTATACCATGCATATTTCCATACACACATGAATATCAAACTATGTTGACACTGCAATATATCTCAAAAATGATTTTCAAGTAAGTTTTGTGCACCTGACAAATGTAGAGAGAACTCACTGATTGAAAACTCGCGCGATTGTGCAATATATGTATATTTATTTATGGTTGATTTATAGATTTTGATATTTTTCTTAAGTTTCAGGAAGGAGAAGAAATTGAACGTGGATCATGGTGGCATGATATTGTTTACTATATGTACTGAAAAAAAAAAAAATTGTGTCTTCGAATTTAATTAGCTAACCCAGTATTGGAATTAATATTGTTTGAATTTTGGTTGTGTATGTATCTATTTTCTTATTATAATATAACTATTATGGTTTTTATTCAAAAGTGAATAGTTGTACAAAATATTATAATTATTATCATCAATTATCAATATTAATAATTGTATTTATCTCTCATTTGATATTTTCTCAAGCTTGTCACAAAACGATATTACTAATGGTATTGTTTGGATTTGTGATTTATTTTCACTATAATAAATAAATATTTTCTAGATTGTAATTTAGTGCACATTCCAGCAGCAACGAAAGATGCAAAAGTTGATGAGAAGCATAAAAAAATCTTTTTTAGAAACAAGGAACATATTATGAATTAAAAAGTATATAATCATGACAATTGATGTTAATATTGTTTGTTAGCTAAATTTTTTCACATCTATTGCTTTTCAAATGCTATTATACATTATATTAATTTCTTGAAAGGAGAGATAAATAAATAATTGATTATTTAGATACTTTTATTACAATTTTACTATTAGAGCATAACTTAAAAAAATGCAGAAATTACAAAAGGTATAAATTTCTCACTCACATTATACAAATTATAAAATTAATCAAACAAATATAGAATTACGTTAAATATATATAGTTGAATTACAAAATGTATAAATTCAATTTATAATATTTATCAAACAAATATAAAATTACCTTAAATATATAATTAGTATTATTATAAAAAAAATTATGTGAAGGTGAGTATTTTTTTTATAATATATTTATATGATGTGATACTCTAAAATTGCTCCAAAACATCCTTTCTACTTTCTTCTTTTTTCCTATTTTTAAATTTCATTAGATATTTAATTACAATAATTATTTAATTAAATTATAAATATAAATAACCATTAACTTTTCTCATTTTTTATATTACTTTTCTAATTTATGGCTATTAATTAATATAGGAAAAAACTCTATCTATTTTCTCTTTTTCTCATTTTTATTTTAATAATAATTATAATAGATGTCAATTAAAAATATCTATATATATAATAATAATAAATATATATAAGTAAATAATCTATCTATTTGTATTTTTAACATTTTGACAAAACACAGGATCCAAATGTTAATTTTTAATAATAAATGATCCAAATGGGTAATCAATATTTTGACAAAATACAAGGTACACAAGTTAATTTTAAAAAATAAAGGGTCCAAACGGGTAATTGGCTAAAATATAAAGTTCAAAATGGTGTGAACCCTTATAGAAAACATAAATTATATAGATAATTATATGTATAAAAATTAAATAAAATAGAATAAAAAATGTAGAAAAATTAGAAATAGATTAGAGATTTTGACTTGAATTATCATTTTATTTAAAAAAAAAACCGTGTGACATTTTTCAATTTTGACATTTTCATTTAAAATATATTTGACGACAAACTTTTTAGGTATTATTTATGTTTTTGCCAAATAAAATTGCTTCAATTGGCTTATCACATTATTATCATGGCAATATGGTAGTGTACTAGATTTTGATTTGTTGGTTATTTGAGCTTAGGAACAAATGGAACTTGAGTAGCTTAATTCTATAAAGCCAAGGTTTAAGGGTTTTTGCTTCCTATTATTAAGTTCTTTTATGCATAGAGACCTTTTATTTAATTTAGATTTGAAGAATTGGATTTATGGACCTAATAATTGTTTACCTTGTATGGTAACTTCCTAAATGTGCGAATATGTTATTGATCAATGATATTATTCATACTTGTTAGTTTTAGAAGTTGGTAGGTGTGTTAAGTTATTATATACTATTGCTACTTAAAGATATTACAATACATATACATATATTATTTTTTTTATGTAGCAGCATATTTTGATGTGATGATAAATTTAGATTTTTTCCATTCTATTTACTCATATCTCTTCTGAAAAAGGGAAGGATTATTAAGAGAAATTATATGCTTTGGTATCATAATTATAAATTCAATTCAAATTGTACCAAAAATTCAAATATAATTGTTGACGCCGTTTTTCGTCAACTTAAAAAGGAGAGCAATTAAACAAAAAAAATATCAGAGGAAATGAAAGAAGATGAATACAGGAGATTTTTACGTGGTTCAGCAGTTAAATCTGCCCTGTCCACGAGTCTGTGTTATTAGCACTTGAGAGTTTTTTGGAAACTTTTCAAATAATAGTTGCCCAGAGTTTTCTCTCAAGATCTCAGAATTTCGAACCCTTATAAATGGAGTTTCCTTATCTATTTATAGAGAAGGTTACAGAATTCATTCCCACATATTTTCGGAAGATATTCTGGGAATCAAATAATATAATGTTATTTAATGCATTATTTTCTACGTATACAGAAACGTCCCATAAAATGTGGGATCGGATAACAAATTAGATAATATCCCTTAAACATTGTGATTGCACAATAATAAATATGTTCACATGTAACTGATTAATTCAGATACGAGATTCATTACATCTCTGAGACTATCAGTCGATCACGAGCTCTTCGCTTAACTTCGTTTACGCTCGGAACAAGTAACCATTGACGACGTCGCCACATTCGAACTCACACATTCCCAACTCGAATCATCTCGACCAAAGGTAAGACATGTATCAGGGAAATATATGTGTCAAACCATAGTTATTGCGAGCTAAGAGCATATTCAAGGCTACACATCCTTGAGCTTTTCGAGGTCGTTATTTACAACAAAGCGATTCGATTGAAGGATCATATAACGACCGTGCATATTTTGAACTTACACCTAACGAGCCTAGATTTTGGGGTCATAACTTCCCTATGCTCGAAATCTGTGTGTAACAATAATAATAATATATTTGATAATATCCATTGAGAATAATATTTAATTAATTTAAAAAAATAATTATTTAAATTTATATTCATATACAAAAAGATAAATTTAAAAAAAAAAGTCTACAAAAATAGATATGAACATATTATTATAAATAAAAAATTAATATCTTATTTAAATTTAAAATAATAATAGTTAATTAATTAACCACAAATAAGCAGATAAAAAATAAGATGTTTATATCAATTTTATTATTTTTTATTCATTTTAAATAACAATAGTAATTAAATAAAGGGTTTATAAATTTTTAGACCATGTGTTTTGCCTCATTACCTGTTTGGACCCTGTGTTTTGACAAATTATTTTTTGGACCATGTGTTTTATAAAATGGTTCAAATAGGCCCCTAAACCTGATTTTGATGAACAAAAAATTGAGTATAACAACACAGTTCTTAGGCAGAATGACTGTATTTTTGTTCTGAGTTGTTAGTTTGATGAATTATTTGTGATTTTAGTTCAAAAAACTTTTATCAAAATCGGGTTTAGGGGTCTATTTAAACTATTTTAGAAAACACAGGGTCCAAAAATTAATTTGTCAAAACACAGGGTCCAAACAGGTAATGAGACAAAACACAGGGTCTAAAAATGTATAAACCCTTAAATAAAATATAAATATATTAGAACTTGCAATAGCTTCCACAACATTGGAGATGGTGGAAAATCTTTCGATTAATGATGCTACATAATCTATTTGAAGATTTATCGATTAACTTGTACTTACTAATTTGTTAAAACGTTGATGTCTCTTTTTTGCCAACCACCTTCAACAATCTCAATGTCACTCACACAACATAAACATGTGATAACATCTAAACACATGATAGAAAAATAAGATGAAGATGTTAGAATATCAAGAGCAATAATTTAAAATAAAAACTTTAAAGATTAACAAACATTAATAATTGAATAAATACCCAAACTTTAAAGATTCACAAACATTAATAATTGAATAAAGACTCAAGAGGATTGTGTTATCACTAACACGTAAATGAGTTAAATTTGGAGATATGAATTAGAATTCATTGAAAATTGAAATTGAAATAATTTAGAAAGAAGAAGAGAAAAAAAATTAGAGTAGAGGAAAATATGAGATTAATAGAGAATTATATAGATTCACAAAGAGATATTTATCTATATTTAAATTATAATATCTTATGAATATCTCATTTCAATTTTAATATATATATTATTATTATTATTATAATCTATAAAATGAATAAAAAAATTAGATTAAAGGAGAAAATAGATAAAATGTTTTAGAGCAATTTTAGAGTGCCACATCATCTCCTTGAAGCTCTCATTTATATAATATACATATTATTATATTTTTTTATTCAAAAGTGAATAGTTGTACAAAATATTATAATTATTATCATCAATTTCAATATTAATAATTGTATTTTTTTTCTCATTTGATATTTTCTCAAGCTTGTATAAAACGATATTACTAATGGTATTGTTTGGATTTGTGATTTGTTTTCACTATAATAAATAAATATTTTCTAGATTGTAATTTAGTGCACATTCCAGCAGCAACGAAAGATGCGAAGGTAGATGCGAAGCATAAAAAAATATTATTTAGAAACAAGGAACATATTATGAATTAAAAAGTATATAATCATGACAATTGATGTTAATATTGTTTGTTAGCTAAATTTTTTCACATCTATTGCTTTTCAAATGCTATTATACATTATATTAATTTCTTGAAAGGAGAGAGAAACAAATAATTGATTAATTAGATACTTTTATTACAATTTTACTATTATAGCATAACTTAAAAAAATGCAGGAATTACAAAAGGTATAAATTTCTCACTCACATTTAGGGCTGAGCATAAAATTCGAAAAACCAAAAAAGCTGAGTACACTGACCTTCCGAACACCGAAAAAACCGTTAACGACATAAACCGCCACTGTTTGGTCGATTTGAAAAATCTATGTGGACCGACCGATTTGAACCGAAACTGACCGAAATTATAAATATATGTAAGTTATGTTATGCTTATGGACTTTTAATTATGTTTTCAAACTTTTAAATTTGTGAATATAACTATGTTCTATGTATTTATGTTTTGAAAAAGCACAAAAATGGATTCCAACAATCCAATTTTTTTTAACTAAAACTTTTTCAAAAATCATGGAATTTTAAAAAAAAAAATGAACTTCGGTTTGGTCGGTTTAACCGACCAAACCGTGGTCCAAAACGGTCGGTTTTTTTCTTTAATTAGTTTGGTCGGTCGGTTTTTTGATCGCACCAATCTGGACAGAAAACTAAATTCTGGATTTAATAATATGAAAAAACCACCCAAACCAATCGATGCTTAGCCCTACTCATATTATACAAATTATAAAATTAATTAAATAAATATAGAATTACGTTAAATATATTTAGTTGAATTACAAAATGTATAGAATCAAATTATAATATTTATCAAACAAATATAAAATTACCTTAAATATATATTTAATATTATTATAAAACAATTACGTTAAGGTGAGTATATTTTATAATATATTTATATGATGTGGCACTCTAAAATTGCTCCAAAGCACCCTTTCTATTTTTTTTTTTCCTATTTTCAAATTTGATTAGATATTTAATTATGATATCTGTTTAATTAAATTATAAATATAAATAACCGTTTCTCATTTTTTATTTTGCTTTTCTAATTTATGGCTAATAATTAATATAGAAAAAAATTTGTAACGACCCAAAATTGCTAATAAGGCTTAAGAGCCTGGATGTACCGAGAGGGCATAATTGATATATATGTGAATAAATGATTAAATGCATGATTATGTAGCATGAATGATTATATGATTATATTGATATGATTAAATGTATGTGTTGTGAGTATTAAATATGCATGTGGACCATGTTTAGCTTATAAGGGCATATTTGTAATTTTGGCCCGTTGAGAGCATAAATGAAATTTTATGTGATAAATTGTTGAGACCACATTATTATGTGGATATATTTGCAGTATATGGCTCAAGACAGTCCTAGTAAGCAGATTGGCGAAATAATCACAGCAGGGATTTATATCCGACTCGGGGAGCCTGCGGGTATTTTCGGGAATTTAGAAAATATTTTGGGAATTATTAAATATTGAATAAATAATTGGTAATTAATTGGATGACGTGATTAATTGGTGGATAATAGGAACATTTGAGGAATTAGTTGGAATTGGGAACGAAATGACTAATTTACCCCTAGATTGATTAAATGACTAAGTGTTATATGGGAGGGCAAAATAGACTTTTCATAATAGGGATATACTCAGAATTATTTGGGGTAAAGGCAGAACATTTTAGAAACAACTTTGGCTCTCTTCTCACTCTACCTCACGAATGCTCTCTCTCTCTCTCTCTCTCTCTCTCTCTCTCTCTATGTTTTATACTTTGAGAATAAGGGAGAAAAAGGCTGGGAATTAGGCCTAAGTTGGAATTTTTTTTTGAAGAAATTGAAGGACTAAGGAGCTGATGAACTTGGGTTTAAAGCTTGGAGAAGTCAAGGATGGCTGAGGATTAAAGGCTTGGGAAACAAAGCTGAGAGTTGAAGCTAGAGGAGTCCTTGAGGAAGCTAAGGTGGAAATTAGTGGCTGAAGGCTTAGGGAAATTAAAGGCTGGAGGTGGGATGGACTGAGATTTAATTCTGGAATTATAATTTTTATGAGGTAAGCTCAAATTCTATTGCTGGTTATGTTTAATTTGCTTGATTTTAGTGTTCTTGAGTTTTGAGTTCAAGAGGTGAGTTTGACTGGTGTTTTGGGCTTGAGAGCTTGAGTATGGGTTTTGGGGATTTGTTGGGAAAAACTTGGTTAGGTTTTGTTGCCTTTGATGAGTAGAGTGTATTGTTATGGTTAATTTTGGGTTTTGAGGTTTTGAGGCATGGATTTTGGAGCTTTGGCTCGGGGAAATTCGAAGAGAAAACCCATAATTTTGAAACTCTAGTATCAGCGCTGTAGTGCTAGGTTGGGAGCGCTACAGTGCTAGGCTGTGTTTTTGGGGGCTAGAGTCTCTGACTCTAGTGCTGTAGTGCTACTCAGCTTTCAAAACTTGATTTTGGGTACTTTTTAGGGTTTTTGCTGAGGGGCTCAGGGGACGATTTGACCACCCCGTTTGGTGGAATTAGAGGTCCCGAGAGCGTGGGATTGGTCCCAGGATTGTTCTTTGGAATTTAAACTCATCGAAGTACCATTTATGAATTGTGATTAGGTGTTCACTAAGGCTCGGAACGAAATCGTGCTCGAGGGTCGTTCTTATTAACCGAAGTACTCGGACCTGAGGTAAGAAAACTGCACCCTTTTATGTGGTTGTGTTGGGACTAGGGTTCCCTATATTTGAATACAAATGTTGTATGATTATGATATGCCATGTGAGCATGAAATAAATGGCCTAAGAGTGTCAGGACTAATATTTGCGCACAGGATGCGGCTCGGCAACTCTAAGCTGAGGATAGCTAAATAGTCACTAAGCTCGGCCGAAGCAAGCCGGAGTCAGTGGGTTAAACTGAGGGTGCAGCCTAAGGGCATCGACCCTGAGTATTGTATCATGATTGTGATAAACTATTGATTATGAATGTGTTTACTGTTGTTAATCTGATGCTTATGGCTTATTGAATACCTGGATGATAGACTGATGATTCCTTGATTGTCGTCATTGATTTTTGTGCCTGTTATGGCCTACTGAATATCTGGTTAATGTCTTATGAATTATTTGATTCTCGTTATTGAATATGTTATAATTTTATGGTTTTCTTGCTGGGCCTCAGCTCACGGGTGCTACGTGGTGCAAGTAAAGGCAAGGGTAAGACAGTTCAACCATGAGTTGGAGAACTCTGAGGGTGAGGTGTACTGCAACGACCCCAAATTCACTATTAAGGCTTAAGGGCCTTGAGTAGTGTGCCTGGAGGGCATAATGGGATTCTGTGTGTGTCTTTAATGAGTTTTATGCATGATTACTGTAACGACCCAAAATCGCTAATAAGGCTTAAGGGCCTTGATTAGTGTGCCTGGAGGGCATAATTGAATTTATGTGTGATTTTATGAGTTTAATGCATGGTTATGATTTAAAGCATGTTATATGACTAATTGAACATTGAGATGCATGACTACGTGGTTAGTATGCATGTTAGGTGAAATAATTATGCATGTGGACCCCGTTTGCATGATAGGGGTAAATTGGTAATTTTAGCCCGCTGAGGGCATATATGTGATAATTGTATTATGTGAATTGTACCACGTGAGTGTGGTGTTATTATTGTGATGCATGTGCCGAGACGGTCCTAGAGAGCAAATTTAACTTAAGAGTCACAACAGGAATTCTATAGCCAGCTCGGGAGGAGCCTAGGGGTCCCTCAGGAATTTTATGGCTGAGTTGAGATTTAGCGGGTAATGGTTATTGGTGATTGAGTAACCTGGGTAACCATTAGTTACTGCTGAGAGTAACAAGTTAGGTGAAAGAAATGGTAGAATTGCAATATTAGTGAAAGGACTAGAGTGCCCTTGAGGACTTAGTTGGGAAAGGATTATTTGGAGGGGTAGCATGGTCATTTGGCAAGGGTAATATACAATTTTCAGCTGGGTTTTAGGGGTACACGGTTTGGGCATTTGGGGTCACTTGATGCTTTGATAGAAACTAGAAGAGAAGGAAAAGAAGAGGGGAGAAAGGCTAGGGCAAGAAGAAGAAAGAAGAAGAAGGGTAGAAGGGCTGAAGTGGGAGCTTAGGAGGAGTCCAAGGAAGCTTGTTGGGAGGATTCTTCACTTGAGGTATGGATTTTATACACACTTAAGTTTGTTTTCTGTGTTGATTTGAGGAATTTAATGCTTGAGTTAAGCTTTTCAAGGTTTTGGGTTTAAGTTGTTGAAGTTGAAATCAATTGGGTGGATTTGTGAGTGTGATTGTGTTTTGAGCTTGAATCTAGTGTTTATGGGTTGTTAGATGGTCCATTTAAAGTCTTAAATTGATTTTGGGGTTTGGGTATTGGTTTGGTATGATTTGGGAAGGTTTTAACTCGGTGAAAACGCGAAAGAAAACCCAGAATTCTGGGTCTGCGAAGGCGTGCCGCGGCGTGGAGCTACTGACCTGCTGGGTGCCGCGGCACAAGGCCAATTTCAGGATGTCATTTTTGGAAATTTTAGGCCTTTGCTCCGGGGGTTCGGGGGATGTCTCCGGGGTGTTGTTTTAAGGTTTTGGGGGTTCCGAGAGTGCGGGATTGGTCCCGGGAAGTGGTTTTGGGTTGGTTAGTATTAAAGTGTTATATGTGTGTTGTGACTACGATTTCGAGGAGGCTCGTGCTAGAGGACCGTGCTTGTGGCCTTGGTGCATCGGAAAGCTCGGGAAGCAGGTAAGAAAACTATAACACCCGTAGGATAGGGCATGGGCCCATAGTGTGATTGCCGGGCATGGCCCTATATTGCATGTTGCATGATGAGATGATTGCCGGGCATGGCCCTATATTGCATTACATGTTAGGGTGCAGATTTAAATAAATTGGCATTTGTTTGAATGTTGCTTGATTTATGCTATATATGATTATAATGAAATGAACGGCAAGGGCCGAGTGCGGCGTAGGCCGAGTACGGCAGCGGAGCCGGAAGTAACACTTAGCACATGGGATGCTTATAGTCAGGGCAGGGCTCGGTGGATACATGTGTTATCCTTACGGTGAGAACCGATACCCCAGGCTTCGGTAAGGCTTCTGGGGCGGCATGGCCGTGTTTGTTTAGTCTAATGGTTGACTTGTTTATCTGTGGATTATCTGATATGATAAACTGTATAAATTGCATATGTTATGTTCTGCATGAGTTTTCTTGCTGGGCTTCGGCTCACGGGTGCTCCGTGTTGCAGGTAAGGGCAATGGCTGCGTCAGCCAACCATGAGTACGGAGAGCGTGAAGCGACGCGTACATGTTTGGCCTGCCCGACTGCTTTGGTTGGGGGTTTATTCGAAAATGGCTGTAATAATCTATGATTTTTAGAACTGATCAACTGTAAACTTATTTCAAGATGTAAATAGTTTTCAAACCTTATTTTGGGATCTCAATTGTTTAATACTAGAAGTTTTTATTAAGTCAACGCATTTTCAAAGATTACAGCCTTAACTTTTATTAGTCACACTTTTGTTTCAAAACCTCGGTTAGCGAGTTCATTGCACTGTTTTGTCTTAAAACTCACTTAGTAACGGCTCTAAGGAAGTAGGGCGTTACAATTACGATTTAATGCATGTTACATGACTATTTGATTATTTAAGATGCATGACTATGCGAATTAGTATGCATGTAGACCTGATTATCTTAGAATGAGCATAATTGTAAGTTGGTCATTTGAGGGCATAACTGTGATAATTGTATTATGTGATTTGTGCCATGTGAGTGTGGTGTTTTTATCAGGATGCACGCATCGAGACGGTCCTAATGAGCCAATTAGTCTAAAAGTCAAAACGGGATTTTGTACTCGGCTCGGGAGGAGCCTAGGGGTACTTTGGGAATCTTATAGGTTGAGTTGTGAATGAGTGGTTCTAGTTACTGGCAATTGAGTAACCTGGGTAACCATTTGTAACTGCTGTGAGTAACAAGTTTTAGATAGAAAATGGTAGAAATGAAAGGACTTAAGTACCCTTGAAGGTTTAGTTAGGAAGGGTTATTAGGAAGGGGGTAAATTGGTCATTTGGCAAGGCAATTAGACAATTTTCAGCTGGGTTTATGGGGTATACGGTTTGGGCATTGGGTGTTTTGATAAAATTGGAAGAGAAGAAGAAAGAAAGGCTAGGGCAAGAAGAAGAAAGAAGAAGAGGTGTAGAAGGGCTGAAGTGGGAGCTTAGGAGGAGAACAAGGAAACTTTTAGGGTGGATTCTCCACTTGAGGTAAGGATCTTATGCATATTTAAGTTTGATTTCTGTTTTGACTTGTGAATCTAAAGCTTGAGTTAGTTTTTTTGAGTTTTGGTTTGAGTTGCTGAAATTAGAGATCAAAGGTGTGGATTTTGGGTGTGTTGATGTTTTGATCTTGATTCTAGTGTCTATAGGTTGTTATATGGTTCATATGAAGTTTGGAATTGAGTTTTGGGGTTGAGATATGTGTTTGGACTGGTTTGGAGGTATTTTGGATGAAGGAATTGAAGGAGAGAAACCCAAAAATTTTGGGTTCGTAAGGGCGCGCCGCGGCCCTGTTCTTGGGCGCTGCGGCACGAGGCTGGTTCCAGGCGGGGTGGCTCTCTGACTTGCTTAGCGCCGCGGCCCTCTAGGGCTGAGCCGCGGCGCTAGGCCATTTTCAGGGCTTGAAATTTTGCAAATTTGAGCTTTTGCTCCGGGGGTTCGGGGGATGTTTCCAATGATTTGTTTTAGGATTTTGGGGGTCCCAAGTGTATGGAATTGGTCCCGGGAAGTGGTTTTGAATCGATTAGTATTAAAGGATGTTTCACTCATGTTGTGACTAGGTCTTTGGAAAAGCTCAGGTTAGAGGACCGTGCTCGCAGCTTTAGTGCATCAGGAAGCTCGAAATACAGGTAAGAAAACCGTAACACCCGAGAATAGGGCATGGGCCCACTGTGTGATTGCAGGGCATGGCCCTAGACTGTGTTATGTGCAATTGTTTGACCTTAGATGAATTATTATATGCTTGAATGATTATCTTGAAATGTATTATACGTGCGATTCTAATGAAATGAACGGCTAAGGCCGAGAGCGGCGAAGGCCGGGTACGGCCTTGGGGCCGGAAGTAACGCTCAGCACATGGGATGCTATAGCCAGGGTGGGACCCAAAGGATACATGAGTTATCCTACGATGAGGACCGAGACCCCAAGCTTTGGTAAGGCCTCGGGAGCGGCATGGCCGTGCTTGTTTAGTCTGATAGTTTTCCTTTTATCAGTGGATTATGTCAGCTATATTAATTGCATGTGTTATGTACTATTTGGGTTTTCTTGCTGGGCCTCGGCTCACGGGTGCTCCGTGTTGCAGGTAAAAGCAAAGAGTCAGTCAACCGGCCATGAGTATGGAGAGCGTGGGGGCGGCGCGTACATGTTCGGCCTGCCCGACTGCTTTGGTTGGGGGCATTTTTGTATATGGCTGTATTTACCATTCTTTTGATAGTTGATCAAGTGTAAATCTATTTTTGAGTTGTAAATATTTTGTAAACCTTATTTTGGGATCCCAGATGTTTTATACTTAACGTTTTCAATGAAGTTAAACAAATTAAAAGAGTACAGCCTTAAACTTTGATTTATTCACACTTTTGGTTTTAGAACCCACTTAGAGTCAATCAAAAGCACGATTTCTGTCTTAACCTCACTAAGTAGCGGCCCTAAGGTAGTAGGGCGTTACATGTACACTGTCAGCTACTCGTCTGCCACGGTCGAGGGATTATACAGGGATGGAAACCTAAAATGTGTATTTTTCCATTAGAGTGGCCTTGATTGTATATAACTTTTGGAAATTTTGTAAATCTGTCCTTTAAACCCTGTTTTTGGGATCCCATGTACTAAATATTTGTTTTAATGAAAATTATCCGTTTATGACCAAAATCTTTTAAACCTAACTTGTTTATGACCGTAGGGATCACATTGTCATTTAAATGACTTGATTAGCAAGTCCTGCACTAATTTAAACACACGGTGTAACGGTCTTGGTTATCCAGGGCGTTACAACTTGGTATTAGAGCGGTCTAGGTTTAAGGGTTCCTGAAGACTGGCTGGACATGTACACTTGCTGCTAAGGACAAGCTCGACTCAGGGTTTTGTAATTGAGTACATGAGATTATATGCTTAAGTGCTTGAATGAAATATGAATGCATTAATTTGTATGATTAATAGGGAGCATGAGTGTAATGACCCCAAATTCGCTAATGAGGCTCAAGGGCCTTGATTAGTGTGCCGGGAGGGCATTTCTGGGTTAAATGTGGTTTGCATGACTTTATTGATTTAAATGCATAATTATATGGTTAATAATTCTTGTGTGATTATATTGGCTTTAATGTAATATGTGTATATGGTAATTGTGAGAACCACATTATTATGTGGGTAGGTCTACAGAGCACGACTCGAGGCGATCCTAGGGCTAGTTAGCAGGGAAAAGTCACAACAGGGCTTAATAGCTGACTTTGGATAAGTCAGGGGTATTTTAGGTATCAGGTAGCTATTTGGACTATCGGGTTATGAAAATAAATATATGGAGATATAATTGAGGTTAGGAGGTCTAGGCGGGAATATTGGGGGATCTTACCATTTTGCCCTCGGGGACGGTTCCGGCACCCCGAGCCTTGGGATTAACTTAACAAGTAAGACAAACTTAAGGAAAACCGTAGAAAGAAATATTAGACCGACTCTTTCTCAACTCTTCTTTTTTTCTCTCTCTCAAGGAAAAACAAGGAAA